>NC_053393.1:524094348-524394348 GCF_905171765.1 Bufo bufo
AAAGCAAAAGTCCAAACGAATGGTGAAACCAAAGCAGAGTCTTTGAGAGACCAGAGATCAGGAACCAGAAGGGTAGTCAGACGAAGCCAGGATCAGGAACCAGCAGGGTAGTCAGACGAAGCCAGGATCAGGAACCAGAAGCAGCAGCAGTCTTAGAAGCATGTGAACACAGGAGGACCAAGCAAGGAACTGAAGCCACAGACCTCCTATATATATGAGCTAGGCATCCAGCTCCTCCCAGTGGGAAGGAGGAGCCGCAGGGTGGAAGGCTACAAGAAACCCAGAAACCAAGATGGCCGCCAGCACATGTCAAACGAAGGAGAACAGCAAGAAGGTAAGACCATGACAGTACCTCCCCCTCAAAGACCCCTCCTCCGCGGAGCAAAAAACGGTTTCAGAGGGAAGCGTGCGTGGAAGGCTCGGAGCAAGGCAGGAGCATGGACATCTGCGGAGGAAACCCAGGAACGCTCCTCTGGACCATAACCACGCCAATGGACCAAAAACTGCACCCGACCGCGGACCAGGCGTGAGTCCAGGATATTGCTCACCTCATACTCCTCATGATTGCCCACTCGGACCGGACGAGGCCGAGGAACCGAGGAAGTGAAACGATTACACACCAGTGGCTTCAACAGGGAGACATGAAACACGTTAGAGATCCGCATGCCAGGAGGAAGCGCAAGGGCATAGGCTACCGGGTTTACCCTGCGAAGCACTCGGAAGGGACCAACAAAGCGAGGCGCCAGCTTGGGAGTGGGCACTCGAAGGTTGAGGTTGCGGGCGGACAACCATACACGGTCTCCGACCTGGTAGGAAGGAGCAGGCGCTCGTCTGCGATCAGCCTGGAGTCTCTGGCGCTGCGCAGAGGCCTCAAGGGACTTCTGGATCTGTACCCAAGAAGCACGTAGGACGGAAAGGTGATCCTCCACAGCCGGAATATCCTGGGGAGAGAATACCTCCGGTAACACGGCAGGTTGGAACCCATAATTGGCCATGAAGGGAGACGTCCCAGAGGAAGAGTTCACCGCCGTGTTCCTGGCAAACTCAGCCCAAGGCAGAAGGTCAACCCAATTGTCTTGGTGATCGGAGACATAGCAACGAAGGAATTGCTCCAAGGCCTGATTGGATCGTTCTGCGGCCCCATTGGACTGAGGGTGGTAGGCCGAGGAGAAGGAGAGATGAATCCCCAACTGGGAGCAAAAGGCGCGCCAGAACCTGGACACAAACTGACTCCCCCGATCCGACACAATCTCCTTGGGCAAACCGTGCAACCGGAAGACCTCCCTGGCAAAAATCGTGGCCAACTCTTGTGCAGAGGGTAACTTCTTGAGAGGAACACAGTGGCACATTTTGGAAAACCGATCCACAATCATGAGAATGACCGTATGGCCTCGGGATGCAGGGAGGTCCACAATGAAATCCATCCCCAGGTGTGACCATGGGCGCTCCCCGGTGGCTATGGGTTGCAGAAGGCCCAACGGAAGGTGCCGAGGGGACTTACTCTGGGCACAAACGGAGCATGCCGCTACATATGCGGCGATGTCGGAACGTAGGGAAGGCCACCAGAACAGACGTGAAACAGCCCAGGACAGCTGATTCTTTCCAGGATGCCCCGCGGTCTTGGAGTTATGGTAGGTTCGCAACAACCGAGTGCGCAACTCCTCAGGCACAAAACATCTGCCGTTGGGTCTCCCAGAGGGAGCACCAGATTGAGCCGCCAAAATCTGCTCACCCAGGGGAGAGGACAGGCTGGTGCGAATGGCGGCCAGGATCTGATTCGGAGGTATGACCGAAGTCGGAATCGACTCCTCCCTGGACAGCTCGGAGTACTGCCGTGATAGGGCATCCGCCCTGATGTTCTTGGAACCGGGTAGGTAGGAGACCACGTAATTAAAACGTGACAAGAACAGAGCCCATCTGGCCTGACGTGGTGACAATCTCTTGGCCTCAGAAAGGTAGGTCAGATTCTTATGGTCCGTCAGGATGAGAACCGGAACCACCGAACCCTCGAGCAAGTGCCTCCATTCTTTAAGGGCCTGCACGATGGCCAATAACTCCCTGTCACCAATCTGATAGTTGCACTCCGCGGAAGACAGTTTCCGGGAGTAAAACCCACAAGGAAGCAGAGGACCCTCTGGTGTTCTACGCTGAGACAGAAGGGCGCCTACTCCCGTCTCAGACGCGTCCACCTCGAGGACAAAGGGCAACCCAGGGTTGGGATGCGACAGCTCGGATGGCCTCGAGCGGCCAGACCTGGGAATTACTGCCCTTCCTGGTCAGATCCGTGAGAGGCTTGGCCAGCATGGAAAAGTCCCTGATGAACCTCCGATAATAATTGGCGAAGCCCAAAAAGCGCTGCAGGGAACGAAGACCACTGGGCTGGGGCCACTGTAAGACAGCCGAAACCTTCTCAGGATCCATGGAGAACCCCTCAGCGGAAATGATGTAACCTAAGAAGGTTACCTGGGATCGGTGAAATTCGCATTTCTCAAGCTTACCGAACAGCTTGTTCTCTCGTAACCGTTGCAACACTCGTCTGACATCCAGAATGTGGGCCTCCATGGATTCAGAATATACAGTACCAAGATGTCATCCAAATAGACCACCACACACTGCTGCAACAGGTCACGGAAAACATCGTTGATGAATTCCTGAAAGACTGCGGGCGCATTGCACAACCCAAAGGGCATAACCAAGGATTCATAATGACCGGTCCTGGTGTTAAACGCGGTCTTCCACTCATCGCCCGCCTTGATCCTTACCAGGTTATATGCCGCCCTCAGGTCGAGTTTGGTAAAGACCGTGGCCCCTTTAAGGCGATCGAACAGCTCGGAAATCAAGGGTATCGGGTAAGCGTTCTTGATCGTGATGCGATTGAGACCCCTGTAATCGATGCAAGGCCTCAACTCACCGCCCTTCTTTTTCACAAAGAAAAATCCAGCCCCTGCCGGGGACGAGGATTTGCGAATGTGTCCGCGTGAAAGCGCCTCCCTCACGTACTCCTCCATGGCCTCATTCTCCGCTACCGACAGTGGATAGACTTTGCCACGAGGAGGAACGGCACCAGGTTGTAACTCTATGGCACAATCGTATGGGCGGTGCGGAGGTAGGGCAACCGCGCGCACCTTATCGAATACATCCCGGTACTCCTCGTATTCAGGGGGCAACAGAGAGTCCGAGGAAGTACACAGCAACTTGACAGACCCATGGATGCAACTAGCCCCACACTGCGGTGACCACGAGAGGATCTCGGCCGATCTCCAATCGAAAGTCGGATTATGCTTCTGGAGCCAGGGGTACCCCAAGACCACCGAGTAGTGTGGAGACGAAATAACCTGGAGGCAGACCGACTCTCTGTGAACGGCACCAATGGCTATCCCCACTGGAAGGGTCTCATGAGTCACGTGTGACGACAGAAGGGGTCTGCCGTCTATCGCCTCAAGAGCCAGTGGGGAACCTCGAGCCTGCAGAGGAATGGAATTGGCGGCCGCGAACACACTATCAATGAACAAACCACCAGCACAAGAGTCCACCAACGCCTGGGTCGTCACCGAGCCCCCGACCCAGGAGAGGACAACAGTGATCAGTGGTTTGTCAACACGGGAAACCGGGGACGAGGAGACTCCACCCAAGATCTGCCCCCGACAGGATCTCAGGTACGAGCGTTTCCCGGACGGTTCGGACATGCCAACCGAAAATGCCCACCGAGACCACAGTACATGCATCGACCCTCGCGTCTCCGGAGTACCCTCTCCCCCTCGGACAGGCGAGCAAACCCCAGCTGCATGGGTTCACCCCCAGACAAGTCATCCCCAGGAGGCGTGGGAGGAGAGGGAGGCACGGGTGGGACAGCAAACGTAGGCGCCAATCTGTTAGAAGACCTCCGCAGGCTCTCCTTAAAGGAAGGTCTCTCCCTGAGTCTGGTGTCAATCAAAATCAGGAAAGAAATAAGAGACTCGAGCTCCACTGGTAGGTCCTTAGCTGCAACCTCATCCTTCAAGGCATCCGAGAGACCATGAGAGAAAGCAGCGACCAGAGCCTCATTATTCCAGCCCACCTCTGCTGCCAGGGTACGAAACTCAATGGCGTATTCAGCTACGGATCGTGAACCCTGTCTGATGGACATAAGGAGCTTCGCGGCAGAGGCAGCACGAGCCGGCACATCGAATACCTTCCGAAGAGAAGCAACAAAACCGGAAAACTCGGCAACCACCGGATTGTTGTTCTCCCATAAAGGGCTGGCCCAGGCCAAGGCCTTGTCCGAGAGCAGCGAGATCAAGAAGCCCACCTTTGATCTCTCAGTAGGAAAGGCATGTGGCAGCAACTCGAAATAAATGCCCACCTGGTTAAGGAAACCTCGGCACTGAGTTGGCTCTCCCCCAAAGCGCTGTGGAAGAGGGGCAGAACCGGTCATACCCCGAAACACTGCAGGCGCAACAACAGGTGTCGGGGTAGACTCTGGCGCAACAACCGGAGCGGCAGTAGGAGCGACAACCGACCCATCGGCAACGGGAGCGAAATGAGCCGTGCGTTCAAGCAGGGTTTGCAACGCCACAGCGAACCGACCCAACAGGTGATCCTGCTGATCAAGTCTGGCAACCAGCATGGGTAGCGAGGATGGCCCTGTACCGTCAGAACTCATGGCTTGGTCCTAATGTCACGGAACCATGAACCAGACGTACAGCAAGAGATAAGTGAAAATAAGAAGGCTTTATTGAAAATAAAGCTGTAAAGCAAAAGTCCAAACGAATGGTGAAACCGAAGCAGAGTCTTTGAGAGACCAGAGATCAGGAACCAGAAGGGTAGTCAGACGAAGCCAGGATCAGGAACCAGCAGGGTAGTCAGACGAAGTTAGGATCAGGAACCAGCAGGGTAGTCAGACGAAGCCAGGATCAGGAACCAGAAGCAGCAGCAGTCTTAGAAGCATGTGAACACAGGAGGACCAAGCAAGGAACTGAAGCCACAGACCTCCTATATATATGAGCTAGGCATCCAGCTCCTCCCAGTGGGAAGGAGGAGCCGCAGGGTGGAAGGCTACAAGAAACCCAGAAACCAAGATGGCCGCCAGCACATGTCAAACAAAGGAGAACAGCAAGAAGGTAAGACCATGACAGCGGTGCATTAAAAGAGGAGTTTGGTCTGTCAATGTCTCTGAAGGGGGCGTAACCATTACACTACATGATCGATACAACATCATACCTGATTGTATACACACACTGGATGTTTTAAACCACGTTGTTCAAAATATTTTAGGATTGTTAGGTGATTTATGACCTTTATGGATTAAAATCCAACTCTGCGTCAACTATGTAATTTTCAATGGGAGTTTTGCCATGGATCCCCCTCCGGCATGCCACAGTCCAGGTGTTAGCCCCCTTGAAACAACTTTTCCATCACTACTGTGGCTAGAAAGAGTCCCTGTGGGTTTTAAAATTCGCCTGCCTGATGAAGTCTATGGCGGTTCGCCCGGTTCGCCCGTTCGCAAACTGAAAATTTTATGTTCGCGACATCTCTACCCATAACTCAGTCTACTCAAAGTGAGTTGTGAGTCATCAAAAGAAAAAGGAGGAAGCAACTCCATGTACTCCATTCCTCACAGGACTGGACTAAAGCTAAAGAGACTCACCGATCTCTGGAGGATCTACAGGAAGAAAGAGTGAAAGAGACAAGAAGGCTCAGAAATATGCATGGCTGAGCACTGGAGTCAGTATGGTATCCTGTTACTTAAGCTATTTAGATTTTACTGCAGTGAGGGGAATACTGTTAAGACATCCTTCACACTTGGACATGACTTAATCAGTTGTATCTCTAACAACTGTACACCCCAGTTGCAAATTACAGGCACAATTGCAAAAGTGAGATTGCCAGCCATAGATTCTGCAGGAAGAGACTTAAGGAAGATAGAGAGAAAAGAGTACAATAAATTCCATCCTTGCTTAAATCCATACAAAACCATCTGGGGAGATTTGCACTGTATATTGTGGAAACTGTGTTTTTGCTATTGTTGGATTGACTACAACTCCCATTTTGCACTACAGTAAAGAGAGACTTTTATTCTGTTATATCTGGCCTGGTTACTGACTCCTGCACTATACACCAGCCTTTGAACTCTACACACCCTCCCTTGCATCCCTACAAATACGTAACATCACAAACACCCCAATTACCATCAGACAGGAACCCCAGAAACTGGCTGCGCCCTAGGGTAAGAAAAGGTGTGCCCTCATTTCACTGCATGGCCCAAGGGAGCAACAGTGTGAGGAAAGCCACTATGGTTGACTGTGAAAGCCAGAGCTGCTACCACTACCATCCTCTGCTCCTGGCCCTCAGGTGCTCGCTGAAGAAGGAGACTGTGTATGTAACGCATGCCAGTCATACCAGTGAGGAAGACTATGTTTCTGTCTAAGGGTATGCACCCTGCGGTGGGCATTGTAGACATATATTTTTGTGAGAACTGTACCCCTCAGCTGAATTGAGACATTAAGTGCTGCTATTGTGGAAGGTTTTTGAAAGATTGTGAAAAAAATTGTTCTTCTCAAAGGCCTATTATGTGTTGATCTGCCTTGTCTTCCTCAAATCATCTGGTCTCCTGTCTCTGCACCATCCTGTTGTCCACTTCAAGGGCATTCCACCTTCCAAGAGGCAGGAGAAAGTTACCAGGATGTGCAATCGAAGAACACATGCACTCCATCTTCACTGTGCATTGCCCAAACGAGCGCTGAAGCAGGACCGCTGCCACCGTGAGGAACACCCCCATCTTTCTCACACTACTACCACTCCCATCTTCTCCCCTTATGTTTTCCCTGCCACAGAACTGCCGTATAAGTGAGTGCCAGCTGTCTCCATTACTATGAGAAAATTATATTTTTACTGATAAAATATCTTCTTCACTTTCCCAAGTGAAAATCTGAATATGTGAATTAACGCTTAATGCTGTTAATTAACTGAAGCATTTTATTTTGTCAGCTGAAAGACAGAAATTAAATGATTCCCATGCAAGCCATTTTCAGAAACATTTTATATGCTTAGGAAGAAACTTTTTACCACTGCCGATCCATCATTGCTTAATGAGAACATTTAGAAAATCGTAAATTATTTTCAAGCTCTGTAATTTATAGCGCAATCCTTACTAGACCTTGGTGAAGACTGTATAATATATTAAAGAAGCCATCTAATCACAGACAACCCCTTTATTATAGAAGTACCCTCAACAAGCAGCTGGTTTTGTGGGGACAAGCCATGACAAAGGGAATTGTTGACCTAACAAACCAGAAGCCACCATCAAGCTATCCCATCCAAACTAATAAAGACACAACAACAATGAGTGGATTTAACTGGCCACAGCAGCTATTTATTAACAAAACATAACATAAATAATACAAACCGGATTCCAAAAAAGTTGGGACACTATACAAATCGTGAATAAAAACTGAATGAAATGATGTGGAGGTGCCAACTTCTAATATTTTATTCAGAATAGAACATAAATCACGGAACAAAAGTTTAAACGGAGAAAATGTACCATTTTAAGGGAAAAATATGTTGAATCAGAATTTCATGGTGTCAACAAATCCCCAAAAAGTTGGGACAAGGCCATTTTTACCACTGTGTGGCATCTCCCCTTCTTCTTACAACACTTAACAGACTTCTGGGGACCGAGGAGACCAGTTTCTCAAGTTTAGAAATAGGAATGCTCTCCCATTCTTGTCTAATACAGGCCTCTAACTGTTCAATCGTCTTGGGCCTTCTTTGTTGCACCTTCCTCTTTATGATGCGCCAAATGTTCTCTATAGGTGAAAGATCTGGACTGCAGACTGGCCATTTCAGTACCCAGATCCTTCTCCTACGCAGCCATGATGTTGTGATAGATGCAGAATGTGGTCTGGCATTATCTTGTTGGAAAATGCAGGGTCTTCCCTGAAAGAGATGACGTCTGCATGGGAGCATATGAATATATTTTTCTGCATTGATGGTGCCTTTCCAGACATGCAAGCTGCCCATGCCACACACACTCATGCAACCCCATACCATCAGAGATGCAGGCTTCTGAACTGAGCGTTGATAACAACTTGGGTTGTCCTTGTCCTCTTTGGTTCGGATGACATGGCGTCCCAGATTTCCAAAAAGAACTTCAAATCGTGACTCGTCTGACCACAGAACAGTCTTCCATTTTGCCACACTCCATTTTAAATGATCCCTGGCCCAGTGAAAACGCCTGAGCTTGTGGATCTTGCTTAGAAATGGCTTCTTCTTTGCACTGTAGAGTTTCAGCTGGCAACGGCGGATGGCACGGTGGATTGTGTTCACTGACAATGGTTTCTGGAAGTATTCCTGAGCCCATTCTGTGATTTCCTTTACAGTAGCATTCCTGTTTGTGGTGCAGTGTCGTTTAAGGGCCCGGAGATCACGGGCATCCAGTATGGTTTTACGGCCTTGACCCTTACGCACAGAGATTGTTCCAGATTCTCTGAATCTTCGGATGATGTTATGCACAGTTGATGATGATAGATGCAAAGTCTTTGCAATTTTTCGCTGGGTAACACCTTTCTGATATTGCTCCACTATCTTTCTGCGCAACATTGTGGGAATTGGTGATCCTCTATCCATCTTGGCTTCTGAGAGACACTGCCACTCTGAGAAGCTCTTTTTATACCCAATCATGTTGCCAATTGACCTAATTAGTGTTAATTGGTCTTCCAGCTCTTCGTTATGCTCAAATTTACTTTTTCCAGCCTCTTATTGCTGCTTGTCCCAGCTTTTTTGGGATTTGTTGACACCGTGAAAATTGGAATCAACGTATTTTTCCTTTAAAATGATACATTTACTCGGATTAAACGTTTGATCTGTCATCTACGTTCTATTACAAATAAAATATTGACATTTGCCATCTCCACATCATTGCATTCAGTTTTTATTCACAATTTGTTTAGTGTCCCAACTTTTTTGGAATCCGGTTTGTATAAAATATCATAAACAACATATTGGCCTCTATCTATTGATGTCCCCTCCAAACTCCCCAACCTTAAAAAGCTATACCATGTGTAACAAATAAGACTGGGGAGGGTCTGTGGAACCCCAAAATCTGATATAAATCTGCCCATTTCAACCCCCTGTAACATTACTTCTAGCCAATAAACACCAGCTCAGAGGCAGAAAGAGCAAACCCTGGGCGGAAGCCTAATAAACCTGGGCAGATCTCCTTCAGAACAAACCCCTTTTCCTGCACCAAGGGGCTCTCTCCCCACCACAAAAGAAACACAATGACCACTGACTCCAAGGACCCCCCACTGCCATGGCCGCCATGACAAGCTCCTTTCCGCTTATCCAACCCCCCTCTCAACAAACAATTGAAGAAAAAAGGAACAGATGGCAGGAGTGGGACTAACGTGGCTAACAAAATGGCTGCCATCCCTCTCCCCCCTTTTAAAGCCTTCCTATTCTCCACCCCTCCTTATACTTCATCCCTCTAACCCTCTAACTCCTCCCTACCCTAATTGTCCGCTCCCTACAATGTAATCATGAAGGCGACCCCCCAAGCTTTCCAGCCCTTCCTTGAGTAAAGCATAGTGGGATTTTTCAGGTTCAGAATATTGACTGCCTCTCGTTAGTATAGTGGGAACGAGAAGAAAGGACGCTTGACTGTTTCGGTCGAACATATGGACAGTAGGAGGCGCACTATCACAACTGGATAATTTGTAATTTTCAGGTTTATTGGTAGACAACGCGTTTCGGGGTACTTCTGACCCCTTTATCAAGTCTAAAAGACACACCAAAGGTACATGTACAAAATGATAAACATATAGAAGTTTGAAGAAAAAAGGAAAATAAAATTGAATAAAAATAAATGTTGGAGATACATAAAGATAAAATTTTAATTAAAATTAAAATCATAGCAATAATAATAATGATTATTATTATTATTATTATTATTATTATTATTATTGCTATGATTTTCATTTTTATTTTTATTTTATTTTATCTTTATGTATCTCTAACATTTATTTTTATTCAATTTTATTTTCCTTTTTTCTTCAAACTTCTATATGTTTATCATCAATTTGTACATGTACCTTTGATGTGTCTTTTAGACTTGATAAAGGGGTCAGAAGTACCCTGAAACGCGTTGTCTACCAATAAACCTGAAAATTAAAAATTATCCAGTTGTGATAGTGCGCCTCCTACTGTCCATACGTTCGACCGAAACAGTCAAGCGTCCTTTCTTCTCGGTCCCACTGTCTAACCCGAGTGGTGGGGTGGCTCCCACCCAAGGGATTCGGATATATCTGGGCTGCACCAACTGTGAACCGTCTACATACAACCTCTACTGGGGTTGCACCCAATTAGGTGCAAACTTAATAGGTGAGCATACATAAAAAAGGTATTTTAGTGGATTCTCCACTTATTGAACACACTCACCCTATGAGCGCCTTTCTCTACCCTCTGGCCATCATTTTCTCGTTAGTATTGGTCATCAATATAAGATCGGTGGAAGTCCAACTCTCAGCACCCCCACCCTTCAGCAGCTTGAGTATCGGCAGGGCAGAAATTGCGACTTCGTCCATTCAAATGATACCCTGCAATACTCTTCACCAGTGCTAATTAAAGACCTCATTCTTAGGACCCTCGCATTTCATCCTATAGCTATGCCATAAATGTCCAGATAGGATAACCCCTTTAACATTACTGTTCAATTATGTTTTTACGGGTTAAGATGTTTGGGACATTTTTTCTGTTTCTCCCGTCGCCATATAGCTTGCACTGTCATGATTAGGGACAATAACTCTTTAATTGTAAACAAGATCATTCTTCACTGGGCACATGCTGAAGTCAGTAGCATTGGGGAGGGGGGATTCCTAGTGGTCACGAACTGTGGTGAAGTCACTAGTAGGAGGGGCTACGTCACGCTGGTATAAGGGGATGTCTTCTGCAAGAATGGGTGTAGTAGTTGATGTGGTGACACCCTGGTAGTGGAATAAGATTGTTAGTCACCTCCATGGCTCCTGAAAGATAGGTGTGGTAGAGAGGGCCGAGGAAGTTTTGTCTCTAAAGTCCAATAAAGGGAATTGCAAACAACTTCAACAGCACTAGATTTTTTGGTATTCTGAGGTTGCTATAGCCGTACTCACGGTTTTATGATGCTCCCTGGGCTGGCGTGCAGTGACGGGAACAGTGCACCGGTTTTTCCCTTTGGGGCACATGCAGGTTCTGGGGTTCTCCTACCTGTTGGTGGTTGAGGTGCCCTTGATGTTTATGTTTTATGGTGCAAGACAGGTTGTCGTGATGCCAGCACCAAGAAGTGCAAATGTAGTGTAGAAATAATGAGTCCAGGTCAACAGCAAACTATTTTTTACTGAAGCTTTAGATGCAGACAATCCAGGACAGGTCTCAGTTGTTATGGACTGGCTGATTTTACACAGAAATATAGTTTCCGGAGATTTTACAGTTCTCACAGCTACACAGATAACCATAGGCCAAACCATCTCTTTAGATGTTTTAAGCAATCTTCCTTATCCTGCAGTACTTCAGCTTCCAGATGTGTGGTATAATACTTTCAGTAAAGGTAATGCAATGCAACCAGCAAGGGCATTCTCCTCCACAGCAGGCAAACTCTTCTGCTACATTCTTTGACAGGTTGCTTACCCATGTTTCCACCTTGAGATGTGGAGGTATATACAGGTGCGCCAAACTGTATTTGGTGTGTGCTCAAGCACCCGAGGCTTCTCCTGAACACGGATGCCGTAGAGTCAAATAATTCCTTTTCAGACTGCTCACCTCTACAGGTCTTGCTCTACACCTCTCTATCATCTGGTGTGCTTTGGAGATGTTATGGCTCTACCCTGGGTGGATCCAAGTCCAGGATGAGCTAAAATGTCAGCTCTACATCTTCACGCTTTGCCGATTTAGACTCAGACTGGTTCAGATTAGACTCTCTCTATGAACGATGCTGACTCACTCCTCTCCTTGTATATCGTGTGACACCAGCCCTATCTAGTGGTGGCTGTGAGATATGGCCTATAATTATCATGCGCTTAAAGGAATACACAGTGAATGCATACATGACAGGGTAACAATACACTGCGTGCAGAATTATTAGGCAAATGAGTATTTTGACCACATCATCCTCTTTATGCATGTTGTCTTACTCCAAGCTGTATAGGCTCGAAAGCCTACTACCAATTAAGCATATTAGGTGATGTGCATCTCTGTAATGAGAAGGGGTGTGGTCTAATGACATCAACACCCTATATCAGGTGTGCATAATTATTAGGCAACTTCCTTTCCTTTGGCAAAATGGGTCAAAAGAAGGACTTGACAGGCTCAGAAAAGTCAAAAATAGTGAGATATCTTGCAGAGGGATGCAGCACTCTTAAAATTGCAAAGCTTCTGAAGCGTGATCATCGAACAATCAAGCGTTTCATTCAAAATAGTCAACAGGGTCGCAAGAAGCGTGTGGAAAAACCAAGGCGCAAAATAACTGCCCATGAACTGAGAAAAGTCAAGCGTGCAGCTGCCAAGATGCCACTTGCCACAAGTTTGGCCATATTTCAGAGCTGCAACATCACTGGAGTGCCCAAAAGCACAAGGTGTGCAATACTCAGAGACATGGCCAAGGTAAGAAAGGCTGAAAGACGACCACCACTGAACAAGACACACAAGCTGAAACGTCAAGACTGGGCCAAGAAATATCTCAAGACTGATTTTTCTAAGGTTTTATGGACTGATGAAATGAGAGTGAGTCTTGATGGGCCAGATGGATGGGCCCGTGGCTGGATTGGTAAAGGGCAGAGAGCTCCAGTGCGACTCAGACGCCAGCAAGGTGGAGGTGGAGTACTGGTTTGGGTTGGTATCATCAAAGATGAGCTTGTGGGGCCTTTTCGGGTTGAGGATGGAGTCAAGCTCAACTCCCAGTCCTACTGCCAGTTTCTGGAAGACACCTACTTCAAGCAGTGGTACAGGAAGAAGTCTGCATCCTTCAAGAAAAACATGATTTTCATGCAGGACAATGCTCCATCACACGCGTCCAAGTACTCCACAGCGTGGCTGGCAAGAAAGGGTATAAAAGAAGAAAATCTAATGACATGGCCTCCTTGTTCACCTGATCTGAACCCCATTGAGAACCTGTGGTCCATCATCAAATGTGAGATTTAAAAGGAGGGAAAACAGTACACCTCTCTGAACAGTGTCTGGGAGGCTGTGGTTGCTGCTGCACGCAATGTTGATGGTGAACAGATCAAAACACTGACAGAATCCATGGATGGCAGGCTTTTGAGTGTCCTTGCAAAGAAAGGTGGCTATATTGGTCACTGATTTGTTTTTGTTTTGTTTTTGAATGTCAGAAATGTATATTTGTGAATGTTGAGATGTTATATTGGTTTCACTGGTAAAAATAAATAATTGAAATGGGTATATATTTGTTTTTTGTTAAGTTGCCTAATAATTATGCACAGTAATAGTCACCTGCACACACAGATATCCCCCTAAAATAGCTAAAACTAAAAACAAACTAAAAACTACTTCCAAAAATATTCAGCTTTGATATTAATGAGTTTTTTGGGTTCATTGAGAACATGGTTGTTGTTCAATAATAAAATTAATCCTCAAAAATACAACTTGCCTAATAATTCTGCACTCCCTGTATACTTTTGCACTTTGCAGCATACGCGACTCTTGGAGCAGGATTCTGCACATACAGCTCTCACTTCCGCTGTATGGGTACAAGTGATCACTTGTCCCCATAGAAAATCATGGTTCCTGGACAGCAGACCGCTGTTTAGACAGCACGAGCTGCTCTACAGAAACAATGTTTTCTGCTGGCAGAATGACACTGTCACCCAATGAATGAGGGTATCCTTGTTTATCTGGTGATCACCGCCACCTTTTACACAGGTTAATAATCGGGAACAAGCCATGAAATACCATTTATAGAATGTGTCGGCAGATAAGAACCATTTGGCCCATCTAGTCGGCCCAATATACTGAATACTATGGATAGCCCCTATGGATAGCCCCTATGAAGGATGTCCTTATGCCTATCTTAAACTCCTTCACTCCTTAAACTCCTTAAACTCCTTCATCCATAAGGATGTCCTTATGCATGCTTAAACTCCTTCACTGTATTTAGATTTTTTTTCTTGTTTCGCCGTTCGCCGTATGGGATACATATTTTTATATTTTAATAGTACAGGTGTTTTCATGCTCGGCGATACTCATCATGTTTATTTTTTTATGTTGATTATTTTGATTTTAGGGATAGGGAGTGGTTTGAATTTTTAGATTATTTTTTTACAAATCGTAGTTAACAAAGTGGACTTTGATCAGAATTTCAGGAAAAATTTGATTCGCCACAAAGTCGAATGTCCTTGTGCTTTCTGGTAATAAATCGATTTTCCTTGAAATGGCAGTAAAAATAAAAATAAATTCATACTCACCTCATTCATTTGAGCAAGAAGTGGCCGCGCGGCCATCTTGCTTGAAGATCCCGCACGAAACCTCGTGCACGGTGACGTATGACATCACCACGCCGGCCAACGTGATGATGTCATTACGTGCTGCATGAGATTCCACACTGGATCTTCAAGCAAGATGGCCATGGCGGCCTCTTCATGCTCAAATGGTTGAGGTGAGTATGATTTTTTTTATTTTTACCAGCATTTCAGCGAAAATCGATTCGTTACCACTAAGCACGAGGAAATTTATGCTTAAATGGATGAGGTAAGTACAATTTGATTTTAAAACAACCACTAAAATGCTTTAATATTGATCTCAGATACCACGATCAGTAATGAATGGATTCAATGACAGGGGACGACGCAAAAGCCGTTCCCTGTCATTGCACAGCAATTTTTTTTTGTAAAAGTTGGCGAAGCAGCCAAATTGAATTTTAAAGAACTTTGCTCATCTCTAGTCATAGACTCTAATGTATTAGCACTGGAGTCCATGAGAATTTCACTATGTTCCAATGGAGCTCTGGCACAGGCAGGGTCTCCATAGGAACTTATCTGCAGCAACCACGGATCATTCAGGAGGTCCGAGGCTGCCGCACACAGTATCCGGCTCCCCCAATCCCTGTTAAGGGAAGCTGTTACAGGCTTGGACTCCCATATTGTTGAATGGATTAGGCAGTGGCTGAGGGACAGACAACAGAGGGTTGTAGTCAATGGAGTATATTCAGACCAAGGTCTTGTTACCAGTGGGGTACCTCAGGGATCTGTTCTGGGACCCATATTGTTTAATATCTTTATCAGCGAAATTGCAGAAGGCCTCGATGGTAAGGTGTGTCTTTTTGCTGATGACACAAAGATTTGTAACAGGGTTGATATTCCTGGAGGGATACACCAAATGGAAAAGGATTTAGGAAAACTAGAGGAATGGTCAAAAAATCTGGCAACTAAAATTTAATGTTGATAAGTGCAAGATAATGCACCTGGGGTGTAAAAACCCAAGAGCAGAATATAAAATCAGTGATACAGTCCTGACCTCAGTATCTGAGGAAAGGGATTTAGGGATCATTATTTCAGAAGACTTAAAGGTAGGCAGACAATGTCATGGAGCAGCAGGAAATGCTAGCAGAATGCTTGGGTGTATAGGGAGAGGCATTACCAGTAGAAAGAGGGAGTCATGCCGCTCTACAGAGCACTAGTGAGACCTCATTTGGAGTATTGTGCGCAGTACTGGAGACCATATCTCCAGAAGGATATTGATACTTTGGAGAGAGTTCAGAGAAGAGCTACTAAACTGGTACATGGATTGCAGGATACAACTTACCAGGAAAGATTAAAGGACCTTAACATGTATAGCTTGGAAGAAAGACGAGACAGAGGGGATATGATAGAAACTGCTAAATACATAAAGGGAATCAACAAGGTAAAAGAGGAGAGATATTTAAAAGAAGAAAAACTGCTACAAGAGGACATAGTTTTAAATTAGAGGGGCAAAGGTTTAAAAGTAATATCAGGAAGTATTACTTTACTGAGAGAGTAGTGGATGCATGGAATAGCCTTCCTGCAGAAGTGGTAGCTGCAAATACAGTGAAGGAGTTTAAGCATGCATGGGATAGGCATAAGGCCATCCTTCATATAAGATAGGGCCGGGGGCTATTCATAGTATTTAGTGTATTGGGCAGACTAGATGGGGCAAATGGTTCTTATCTGCCGACACATTCTATGTTTCTATGGCCTGGGAGTTTGCGCTCCTGGGTTTTCTAGCCACCAGATGCTGAGCATCTGAGGGGTTTAATGTTTGCGATTGACATTATCATTGATTGCAGACATTAGCCCCGGGTGTCTGCAATTTAAAACAAAAGGAACCAGGCAGCTATGGCGCCTGCTGCGCTCGCCAGAGGGCGCCATCTTTAAATCCTGTGGGGAAGGGGTTAAGCAAATCTCATTCACAAGCTGCAGAAAAATGCTGCACTGAATTTGGCCCGCCGTGCGGATTTAAAATCCCTGACATGTCAATCTATTCAGATTCATAGTAAAATCCGCATGTAATTGGGGCAGATTTTGATGTGGTTTTGTTTGAGATCTCACCACCTGGCAAAATTCACACTACATTATGTGTAGCAGAATAAGTCCTGTGAGGGCATACCCATAAGGTGCGCTGTAAAAATATTCCAGCTCCTCCAGGGTGTTCCTTTATTTGAAATTCATGGAAAATCTAAGATGGCGAAGTGCCTGGTGCATGTGAGCCTCCATATGTACAGACATCCCAACCTGCAAAAACTCATTTCAGGGAGGTTTTCTTTTTTTTCTTTGACAAACTTTTTATTACATTTTCCAAACATATGCAGTATCTGCACACTTTGCTCTATGGTGTGGAGGACGGGGCTCATTACCCTGCCCCAAATTATCATATTTATGCATATGATTAAAGGGATTCTGTCACCACCTATAAGCTCTGTGAGCTAAACACATGCTCATGTCCAGGGGAGCATTCTGATTTCTAAGGTGGCCTTATAAAAGCTATTTGTGGCTTTATTCTGCGGAAAAACAGGTTTTACTAACCTGTCAATCATTGAATTAAGGTGCCCAAGCAGGGGAGGTCTGTGGATGCATGGTGCCTGGCCGCACGCATCGCCGTTCGTGCCCAGCGCCGCCTTCTACTCCTCAGTACCGCCTCTCCCTCTCCCTCCCTCCTCCCGCTTTGAGATCCCGCGCGTGCGCACAGGCTCAGCCTGATGCGCCGTTGCGGACTGCTGGCATCTTCTTGCACTGTGCGCACGCGCCGAGAAGAATACTGGTGTCTTCAATATGATAAATTCAGGGCACCGGGAGAACCCTTAAACCCATATGGGATCACCCACATGGCTGGGGTTTGCATAAGGCCTGCCCAATTCAATCTAAGGGCAGCCTAAGTTTTGCATTACTGTGTCTGAAAATTAGGGACAGTCACTTCAAATTCAGGATTGTTGGCAAATATGAACTTCTCATGTGCCCCTCTGCCCCACTTATTGCTACGTTGTTGATTCCTGGAGTAGCCTACACAAGGTTGATAAACATGGAGAGAGGAGAGACGAGGAAGAGTGTTTGTGCATCCTTGAACTCAGCTTGGTTGACCGAGTGACCAAAGTCAGCCCTCCTCCACAACCTCCAATATGGCTGACGAGGTATTGCAACTTCCTGTCCTCTGCTAGAGGAAAATCCAAATGGGTTGTTCACAACTTTTATGGCTGGCATGTCAATCGAAAACTGTTATTTGCAGAGGTCCAACCATGGTATCACAGCTGGTACTCTCAAAAATTATAAACCAGGTGGAAAATAATCGGTTTTAATGAGTGTCATAGAAAACATTGTTATGCCATGTGGTAGTAAACGGGGCCTCTTTTATGCAGCGCCACCTACCAGTCAGGAGTGGAGATGCACCAATGCTGAAAATGATTGTCTACTGTACTTCCGTTTCATTGCTCACAATCTCATATGATTGATGCACACAAGGACGAAAGTGGCATCTTCTGTCAAAGTCGGCTTTTATGTTCACAAAAACGTGCCTCACATTAAACGATTCAGCTAAAATTCAATGTTTTCCCAGAGCCGCGCTGAAACAGACATTAGGTGATTTCCTAAATGGCTCAAACAGATCTTGCCACATTCCCCCAGGAAATAATGCGGGGGCCGGGGGGAATAGGTTTGGTCAAATCCCCCCCAGCGACAGTGTGTGCGGCGGCAGCGGGGCAGGCACTGAGATGAGCGCTTCCATTGTGGAAGCGAAGCGCTCATTTCCATAGTGATCTGTGTTTGTATCGCCATCCTCAGGACAGCAATACAAACAGAAGGCTGTGCGGAGGAGCAGGGCAGGGAGGTGTGTCCCTTTCCTTTTCCTCTGATAGGCTGCCGGCACTACTAGGCCGGCAGCCTATCAGAGGCCGGCATAGGCGGCGTGATGACGTCATCGCACCGCCTGAGCCGTACAGCGCTGGAGTGGGGACACAGGCCGGAAGAGGCCTGCATTGCATCGCTCCAAAGAGGTAAGTATAAGTGTTAATTCTTTTTTTTAACTATATACAATACTTAGTTTTTTTACTGGCACATAATGGGGGGGCCCTGTTATTACTGGAACATGATGGGGGCCGCCCTGGTATTACTGGCACATAATGGAGGCCGTCCTGGTATTACTGGCACATAATGGGGGCCGCCCTGGTATTACTGGCACATGATTGGGGGGGGCCCTGGTTTTACTGGCACATGATTGGGGGGGCCCTGGTATTACTGGCATATGATTGGGGGGGCCCTGGTATTACTGGCACATGATTGGGGGGGCCCTGGTATTACTGGCACATGATTGGGGGGGCACTGGTATTACTGGCACATGATTGGGAGGGGCCCTGGTATTGCTGGCACATGATTGGGGGGCCCTGGTATTGCTGGTACATGATTGGGGGGCCCTGGTATTACTGGCACATGATTGGGGGGGGGGGCTGTTATTACTGGCACATGATTGGGGGGGCTGTTATTACTGGCACAATTGGGGGGGCTGTTATTACTGGCACATGATTGGGGGGCTGTTATTACTGGCACATGATTGGGGGGGCTGTTATTACTGGCACAATTGGGGGGGCTGTTATTACTGGCACATGATTGGGGGGCTGTTATTACTGGCACATGATTGGGGGGGCTGTTATTACTGGCACATGATTGGGGGGGCTGTTATTACTGGCTGATGAGAGATGCTGGGGGGGCTGTTATTACTGGCTGATGAGAGACGCTGGGGGGGCTGTTATTACTGGCTGATGAGAGGCGCTGGGGGGGCTGATGAGAGCCGCTGGGGGGGCTGATGAGAGGCACTGGGGGGCTGATGAGAGGCACTGGGGGCTGCTATGAGGCATGGGGCTCTTATCTGAGGTCTGATTGGGGGTCATTCATATTGGGGTCTGAGCTGAGGTGTGATCTGAGGTCTTATTAACATTGGGGATCTTATTGGGGCTGTTAGCTGAGGTCTGATTAACATTGGGGGTCTGATTGGTGGTCTGACCTGAGGTGTAATGAAAAATATTCTTTTCTTATTGTCCCCCTCTAAAACCTAGGTGCGTCTTATGGGATGGTGCGTCTAATAGGGCAAAAAATACAGTACTTGCTTGCTCCAGCCGACCTCCCTGCCCTTTGCGAACACCGCGCGCTGTGACATCACGCGGAGGCACTTGGGTGAGTTCCCACATTTTTTTCCCCAGGACTTGACCCCTGGTTAGCCTGATTGTGTTCGGCCGGGCAAGGCCGCTATTCCCGGGCACGGCCACTATTCCATTTCCCAGGCACGGCCGTTATGCCCGATGCACATGTTGAGGTAGCTCCTCCCTCTCATTGCCCTGCTCAGAGGCCGAGCAGGCAGATGTAAACGAGCGTTGGTCATCTGAGCAGGCTGATGCATACTGCACTAGTACCTGACAGATCGGCGCTCGTTTACATCTGTCTGCTCTGCCTCTGATAACATTTTATCACCTGTATGCTAGCTCCACATTCTGCAAGCATCCACCTGAGTGTCAGCATTCTCTGCTACGAACAAAGCTTTCAATTTGGAGAGGAAATTGCGTATCACAGCAGATTTCCCAGCCAATAGAGTATTGTCCTTGGTAGGAATAGTTTCAATGTTATGGCCATTCAGAATGGAACGATCCTGTTCTGTTCTGCCCCCCCCCCCCCCTGCTTAAGGGAAGTGGAGGTTCCCACATCCTTGGGGAAGACAGCAAGGACCAAGTCTCGTCCTGAGATTTGATCAGATTCCTAGTCTGAGCTTTGCAGCTCAGCTGGACGAAACCAAGTAGAAAGCTGCAGACCACTCCAGTTCCAGGAAGAAGCATACCCTGTGAAGATAACTGTGAGTAGAGACCAGAGACCCAGGAGAATCCATAATCCTCCTCAGCAAGTCAGTCCCTAGATAGCAGAAGATAGTCAGTGCAGAAGCCAAATTCCTGCCACATTGCAGAGCTACTAAGCAGACGTCCTTTTCCTGCAAAAGCTCCAGGCACATGATAGAGCAGAAGATATATTCCTGCCCAGTGGCGTACCTACCATATAGGCATACCACGCAGCTGCTATGGGGCCCGTGAGGAAGGGGGGCCCGAAGTGGAGGAGAGGCCCCGCCCCCTAATTGCTCCTGTCTATCTTTCTAAAGCTAAAGGACCTTTGATGATGTCATCACAGGTCCTGTAAGGGAACTGCACAGTGTAAAGTGTAGTTCCCAGGTTAAAACAGTGCATCTGCCAGGACCTGTGATGACATCATCTTCAACATCACAGGTCCTGCAGAATATAGCAAAGGAACTGCACCAAAAATGGTGTAGTTCCTAGGTTTGAAAGGTACATCTGCCAGGACCTGTGATGACATCATCACAGGTCCTTCAACCCCTAACAGCAAGTATTAGAAGTTCACAATCAGCTCTGCATTACAGACTGGAGTGGAATGGTAAGAGGAGGTCCTCCACTTCTCGTCATTTACCCCCCCCCCCCCCCCCCCCTCGATGCCCTGTTTTTACTCATTGCTCACTTATGTATAATACTTCACACAGTTACAGTGACCACTACTTCATGTACCTCACACACACAGTGACCATAATATATAACTGACCACATATTTCTGTAAACACTGCATCTACAGTATTATACCTTCTATGTCTCACATCAATACATTGCTCTGTGTATATATATATATATATATATATATACACACACATACACACTGCATATATTACACAGTATTATAGATGCAGTATGTACAGATATTTAGTATATACAACAGTGTACTGATATGTGAGGTACGAGCTGTCAATACACTGCTGTATTTACTATATACCTGTACACACTGCATCTATTATACCTCGTACCTCACATGTCAGTACAGGCTGTATATACAATATATCTGTACAAATTGCATCCATTATACCTTGTACCTGACATATTACACTACTGTATATACTATATACCTGTACACACTGCATCTATTATACCCCGTACCTCACTTATCAGTACACTGCTGTATATACTATATACCTGTACACACTGCATCTATTATACCCCGTACCTCACTTATCAGTACACTGCTGTATATACTATATACCTGTACACACTGCATATATTATACCCTGTACCTCACATATCAGTGCACTGCGGAATATACTATACATCTGTACAAACTGCATCTATTATAGCTCTTTTGTGTACCAGGGCTGTTTTGTAACCCCACTCCGGCCCTGATGGCATAAATTATAAAACGCAGCAGCAAGAATAGTTTATGGAACAAAGGGAGAGGCCTGGAGTGGGTAGTGGGAGGGGCTACAAAAGGGGAATGGGGGCCCAATTTAGATTCTTGCTTTGGGGCCCAGTGATTTCTATGTACGCCCCTGTTCCTGCCACACATTGCCAATACCTGCTGGGACCAAAGACTACTGCTGTACCTTGTTTGGATGAAAGCTACTACCAGTAAAGACTATTTTGAACTTCACCCAAAGTCTGGATCTCAATTACTGCTGCAAATTCCTCTATTACTCCTACTAGCATCACACCCATTTTATTGCAAGTGAGCCAGGATCCAGGAGTCCAGCCGTACCCAGATAGGGGACACCGTTGACACTATTACTACTATCACACAGAGACATTACACCACTCTGGCATTCCTAACCAACACCTTAAAGGGCCCTGCAACAGTACCCTGCGCACGCTGCAATAGGCGTCACAAACAAACAATAGACTATTATATACATTTCCTGACCCACTACATAATTTGGCGTCCGTGTAACTGCACCCACGGTCCCACTCATTGCAGAAGGAAACCATGAAGTGGATTCCAGGAAGGATGATGCCTGCAAGGATGGAGCCCACGGCTGCGGCAGTGAATGGGAAGACACCAGCAGCAGATCACCACAGCTACCTGCCCCCTAATTCTCATCACAACCACTAGGTGGCCAAACACAGCATATATAGGAGACGTCTAATGACAGAGTATCCCAAAATCATGTTTTGTTTTGTTTGCACAAAGCTGATCATCTTGGGTCACACAAAATGAAAGGTTAGAAAAGATACATCTGTAGTGAGAAATTAGCACAACAGCAACTGCAACCAACTTATAGGTGACATGTTAAATTGGAGGGGTCCTATCATTGTACCCCCAACAGAGTTGTAGGAAGAGATATCCAACATGTGCACAGAGTGGTCGCATGCATGCTCGGCAACCACTCACAGTCACTAGGTGATGAATGTTAATAAGTGGTATATCCTTTTTAGAGATGAACGAATTGAAGCTGACGAAGTGGAATTCGATCAGAATTTCAGGAAAAATTTGATTTGCACCGAAGCCGAATTTCCTCGCGCTTCGTGATAACGAATCGCATTTTTTCCTAAAATGGCTGCTGCACGTGTGAGGACATGGAAAAGGGACTCTGGGAAGGTGGGATCACCCAAAATACCATGCATGCACCCAATCAGCAGCCAACCAGCCCTGTGATGTCACAGCCCTATAAATAGCGTCAGCCATCTTAGATTCTGCCATTTACCAGTGTATTTAGTGCAGGGAGAGACGTCAGCAGGTGCTAGGGACAGTGTTAGAAAAAACTTCATTGTGCTAAAAAACGATTTACAAGTGCAGGGAAATATTATTCAAGGATAGGGAGGAATCATTCCACAGCATTTATGTAGAACAGGGTTCAGTAGGGGAGGTTACAGCCTGGGTAATAGGAACAATCCTATTACACCTTGCTGCACTGATTGGGGACCCAAATTGCCATTATACAGCTCTGTAATTCCAGCACACCGTTCTTATTATTGGGGTGCAAGTGCTGTTTGATACAGCCATTAACAGGGTTTATTACAAGGAAATATTTCTACATCTTATTTGCCCGTGTGCGGTGCAGTTGTATGTTCTAAAGCATTTTTGGCTTGTATTAGTGGGAAAAAAAGGGCTTATTAGCCGTTGTGTGGTGAAGTGCGAAAATTACAGCCCTTTTGGTCGTGTATTAGTGGCAAAAGTAATAATTTGTCATTCAGCGGTGCAGTTATATGTTCTAAAGTCCTTTCTGTCATTTATAAGTTGAAAAAGAAAAATATATTTATCAGACAGTGGTGCAGTTATCTGTTCTAAAGCCTTTTGTGGCGTGTATTAGTGGAAAAAGAAAAAGTACATTAGGTGGTCACTGGCTAAAAATAGTACTGTAGGCCAGTACAGGACCCCAAAATTAGGCATTCACCTGACAGAAAAGAACTTGTGATGATGTGGCTGGAGGTACATTAGGCGGTCACTGTATACAATTTTTACTGTAGGCCACTGGAGTACAGGCCCCAAAATGTAGGCATCTGACAGAAAAGGCCTTTTATGCCGCTGTATATACATAAGACAAGGACCATTCTTTGTTCTGGGTGGTGGCGGATATGTGTGATCTGGCATGAGGAAATTCAATTACACGTGGTCGTCACAGGTCTTGAATTCCTCTGAGATCCATGCCTCATTCATTTTTAGAGTCGTGAGCTAGGCAAGTGCGCTTATCGGTCACAATCCCCCTTGCTGCCCTGAACGTCGTTTCGGGCAGGACACTCGACGGGGGGCAAGCCAAGAGTTCCATGGCAAATTGTACCATCTCTTGCCACAGGTCAAGCCTGCACACCCAGTAGTCCAGGGGTTCCTCACTTCTCAGAGCGTCCACATCGGTCGTTAACCTGATGTAGTCAGACACCTGTCGTTCTAGGCGTTCCTTAAAGCTGGAGGGCAGCTGTCGATGGGTTGGCTGCAAGAATGATCTCATATCCAAAGTAACCAACACATCTTCAAACCGCCCTCTTCTTGCAGGCGCGGTAGGATTGGTACCTGCACCTGTTTAGCTATTGGGTGGAAATTCCTCTGCCAGCGCCTGCAACAGCAGAATGCAGCATCTCTCGCAGCAAGGCCTGGAAATGCTGCATTCTGCCAGCCCACTGTGATGATGGTAACATGTCTGCCATTTTATTTTTTTATACGGGGGTCTAAGTATGTTGCCACCCAGTACAGGTCCTTGCCCTTTATGCTTTTATACTGGGGTCCCTCTTCAAACACTGGAGCATGGAGGCCCCCATTTGCACTAAATTGGAAGTGGTGGTGTGAACCGAGAGCAAGGCAGGTGGTTTGACTCCGCAACCAGAAAAGAGTGCGTACACAGAAGTCAAGATTAATAAAATTGCATTTACTATTAAATTAATAAAAGCAGGTTAACAATGCAGTTACAAAGGTAAAGACAAGCAAAATATTCAAAACAGTATAAACAATACCAGTTAAACACTGCAACAATTTTCACCTTTGCTGTGTCCGTATTTGCAGTGGTTGTGGTAGGAGGAGGATTACTTTCACCTCTTCCCCTGTTAGATTCCCGTTGTGCTGTGACATCACCCTTATACGCTGTGTAAAGCATACTTTTTAACTTGTTTTGGAACTGCTGCATCCTTTCCGACTTCCGGTAATTTGGTAACATTTCAGCCACTTTTTGCTTATACCGGGGGTCTAGTAGCGTGGCCACCCAGTACAAGTCGTTCTCCTTCAGCCTTTTTATACGAGGGTCCCTCAACAGGCACGACAGCATGAAAGACCCCATTTGCACAAGGTTGGATGCCGAGCTACTCATGTCCCGTTCCTCGTCCTCACTGATCTCATTGAAGGTCTGTTCTTCCCCCCAGCCACGTACAACACCACAGGTACCAGATAGGTGACAACGAGCACCCTGGGATGCCTGCTGTGGTTGGTCTTCCTCCTCCTCAAAGCCACATTCCTCCTCTGACTCCTCTTCCTCAGACTCCTCTTCCAGCGTTGCCGCAGGTCCAGCAAGCGATGCTGATAAGGCTGTTTCTGGTGGTGATGGTGACCACAACTCTTCCTCTTCCTCTTCACGCTCATCTACGGCCTGATCCAGCACTCTTCGCAGGGCACGCTCCAGGAAGAAAACAAATGGGATGATGTCGCTGATGGTGCCTTCGGTGCGACTGACTAGGTTTGTCACCTCCTCAAAAGGACGCATGAGCCTACAGGCATTGCGCATGAGCGTCCAGTAACGTGGCAAAAAAATACCCAGCTCCGCAGAGGCTGTCCTAGCTCCCCGGTCATACAAATATTCATTGACGGCTTTTTCTTGTTGGAGCAGGCGGTCGAACATTAGGAGTGTTGAATTCCAACGTTTCGGGTTGTCGCAAATCAAGCGCCTCACTGGCATGTTGTTTCTCCGCTGAATATCGGAAAAGTGTGCCATGGCCGTGTAGGAACGCCTGAAATGGCCACACACCTTCCTGGCCTGCTTGAGGACGTCCTGTTAGCCTGGGTACTTATTCACAAAGCGTTGTACGATCAGATTCAACACATGTGCCATACACGGCACATGTATCAACTTGCCCAAATTCAATGCCGCCAACAAATTGCTTCCGTTGTCACACACCACTTTGCCGATCTCCAGTTGGTGCGGAGTAAGCCACTGATCCACCTATGCGTTCAGGGCGGACAGGAGTGCTGGTCCGGTGTGACTCTCTGCTTTCAGGCAAGTCAACCCCAAGACGGCGTGACACTGTCGTATCCGGGATGTGGAATAGCCCCTGGGGAGCTGCAGTTGATGTGGAGCAAGATGCAGCAGCAGAAGAGGACTCAGCCGAGGAGGTTAGCGAAGAGGATGGAGTAGAAGGAGTAGAGGAGGTGGCAGCAGGCCTGCCTGCAAGTCGTGGCGGTGTCACCAACTCCTCTGCAGAGCCACGCATTCCATGCTTGGCAGCCGTCAGCAGGTTTACCCAATGCGCAGTGTATGTGATATACCTGCCCTGACCATGCTTTGCAGACCAGGTATCAGTGATCAGATGGACCCTTGCCCTAACACTGTGTGCAAAACATGCCATGACTTCCTTTTCCACAATAGAGTACAGGTTGGGGATTGCCTTTTGTGAAAAAAAAATTCGGCCGGGTACCTTCCACTGCGGTGTCCCAATAGCTACAAATTTTTTGAAGGCCTCAGACTCCACCAGCTTATATGGTAAAAGCTGGCGGGCTAAGAGTTCCGACAAGCCAGCTGTCAGATGCTGGGAAAGGGGGTGACTCTGTGACATTGGCTTCTTACACTCAAACATTTCATTGAAAGACACCTGACTGTGGGCAGATGAGCAGGAACTGCTGAAGGTGAGAGGCGGAGTGGCGGATGGTTGAGAGGGGGCAAGGAGGACAGCAGTGGTTGACGTGGCTGAAGATGCTGGACCAGGAGGAGGATGGTGGCTTTGAGTTTGTGTGCTGCTTGTACTCATCATGTGTTGATCCCATAGGCGTTTGTGATGTGAGATCATGTGCCTTCGCAAACAGTTGTACCTAGGTGGTTGTTGGACTTCCCACGACTCAGTTTCTTTTGGCACAGGTTGCAAATGGCATCGCTGTTATCAGAGGCAGACACACAAAAGAAATGCCACACTGCTGAGCTTTGCAATGACGGCATTCTGGTGGTGGCAACAGCATGCGTTGATTGGCGTGCTGTCTGGCTGACCCCGGGTGCCGATACATGCTGTCTGACTGTGCCACTAGCTCCTTGCGACGACCTCCCCCTGCTTCCAACTCGTCTCCTCCTCCTCTCTGTCTCCCCATCTGAACTTTCCCCCTGTTCTTCTTCTCTTCGAGCGGGCACCCACGTGACATCCACGGACACATCGTCATCATCAACCGCTTCACTTGTATCTGACAACTCAGTAAAGGAAGCAGCAGCGGGTACATCATCATCATCACACCGTATGTCCATGTGTGTAATGCTGCCTGACTGAGACATATCCCTGTTATCTACATCCTCTGGAAATAATGGTTGCGCATCACTCATTTCTTCCAACTGATGTGTAAATAACTCCTCTGACAGATCAAGTGAAGCAGCTGTGGTGCTAGTGTTGGTGTTGGCGGCAGGCGGGTGAGTGGTAACTTGAGAGGTGCCCGAAGCTGAGCTGGAAGAGGATGGTGCGTCAAGGTTCTGAGCGGAAGCTGTAGAGGATTGGGTGTCCTGTGTTAGCCAGTCAACTATGTCCTCAGAACTTTTTGAGTTCAGGGTACATGGCCTCTGAACACTGGGCATTATTCTAGGGCCAAAGGAAATCACAGCTCCACGACCACGACGGCCCCTGCGGGGTGGCCTGCCACTGCCTGTCATTTTTTTTCCGATTAGTGGTACTATGCTTACAAGCTACTGTGACACCAGATATGAGTAGGGGGCACAGTACACGCTGTGGGCCTGACACACACACTGGCAGGAAAACTGCAATTATATTACAGTGAAAAAATTGTTTTACTGTTTTAAATGCAAGCTACTGTGACACCAGATATGAGTAGCGGGCACAGTACACGCTGTGAGCCTGACACACACGCTTGCAGGCAACTGCAATTATATTACAGTGAAAAAATTGTTTTACTGTTTTAAATGCAAGCTACTGTGACACCAGATATGAGTGGTGGCACTGGGCACTGGCAGTAGTGGGCACAGTACACGCTGTTGGCCTGACACACACGCTTGCAGGCAACTGCAATTATATTACAGTGAAAAAATTGTTTTACTGTTTTAAATGCAAGCTACTGTGACACCAGATATGAGTAGTGGGCACATTTCACGCTGTGGGCCTGACACACACACTGGCAGGAAAACTGCAATTATATTACAGTGAATTTTTTTTTTACTGTTTTAAATGCAAGCTACTGTGACACCCGATATGAGTAGCGGGCACAGTACACGCTGTGAGCCTGACACACACGCTTGCAGGCAACTGCAATTATATTACAGTGAAATTTTTTTTTTACTGTTTTAAATGCAAGCTACTGTGACACCAGATATGAGTGGTGGCACTGGGCACTGGCAGTAGTGGGCACAGTACACACTGTGGGCCTGACACACACGCTGGCAGGCAACTGCAATTATATTACAGTGAAAAAATAGTTTTATACTGTTTTAAATGCAAGCTACTGTGACACCAGATATGAGTGGTGGCACTGGCAGTAGTGGGCACAGTACACGCTGTGGGCCTGACACACGCTGGCAGGCAACTGCAATTATATTACAGTGAAATAATTGTTTTACTGTTGTCCTGTTCTCACAACATGTACCCCCGGGGTCTGTATGCAGTTCAACAGGCAGATATCACCATTCTACTAGTTAATAAGATGAGACTTGTTTCTGTAGTCTGTTGTTTTTATTAACCGGCAGTAGATAAGGTAAACTATAAGAAAATGAACATACAAGTACTGAGTATACGGTACAGTGTACACAAAACTTACACAAAAACATTAATTAATCCCTTACCGACGATGCTTAGTAGGAGACACACAATGAGTAGATGCTCCTTCCAAGAGGTGAAGATAAAAGGAAGCAGGAGCCTGTCTCTTTCCCAGAAAGCACTGTGAGCAGGAAGTCAGGTGACCTAATGAATATGCATAACTTAACAAGGCAAAAGATGCACTTACAGATAAAGGTCACTAGATGGTGCTGAAGGCACACAAATGAACAGACTATGCAATAGTAAAGACAGCACAACTGTTTTAAATGCAAGCTACTGTGACACCAGATATAAGTGGTGGCACTGGGCACTGGCAGTAGTGGGCACAGTACACGCTGTTGGCCTGACACACACGCTTGCAGGCAACTGCAATTATATTACAGTGAATTTTTTTTTTATACTGTTTTAAATCAAGCTACTGTGACACCAGATATGAGTGGTGGCACTGGCAGTAGTGGGCACAGTACACACTGTGGGCCTGACACACGCTGGCAGGCAACTGCAATTATATTACAGTGAAAAAATTGTTTTACTGTTTTAAATGCAAGCTACTGTGACACCAGATATGAGTGGTGGCACTGGGCACTGGCAGTAGTGGGCACAGTACACGCTGTTGGCCTGACACACACGCTTGCAGGCAACTGCAATTATATTACAGTGAAAAAATTGTTTTACTGTTTTAAATGCAAGCTACTGTGACACCAGATATGAGTAGCGGGCACAGTACACGCTGTGGGCCTGACACACACGCTTGCAGGCAACTGCAATTATATTACAGTGAAAAAAATGTTTTACTGTTTTAAATGCAAGCTACTGTGACACCAGATATGAGTGGTGGCACTGGCAGTAGTGGGCACAGTACACGCTGTGGGCCTGACACACGCTGGCAGGCAACTGCAATTATATTACAGTGAAATAATTGTTTTACTGTTGTCCTGTTCTCACAACATGTACCCCCGGGGTCTGTATGCAGTTCAACAGGCAGATATCACCATTCTACTAGTTAATAAGATGAGACTTGTTTCTGTAGTCTGTTGTTTTTATTAACCGGCAGTAGATAAGGTAAACTATAAGAAAATGAACATACAAGTACTGAGTATACAGTACAGTGTACACAAAACTTACACAAAAACATTAATTAATCCCTTACCGACGATGCTTAGTAGGAGACACACAATGATTAGATGCTCCTTCCAAGAGGTGAAGATAAAAGGAAGCAGGAGCCTGTCTCTTTCCCAGAAAGCACTGTGAGCAGGAAGTCAGGTGACCTAATGAATATGCATAACTTAACAAGGCAAAAGATGCACTTACAGATAAAGGTCACTAGATGGTGCTGAAGGCACACAAATGAACAGACTATGCAATAGTAAAGACAGCACAACTGTTTTAAATGCAAGCTACTGTGACACCAGATATAAGTGGTGGCACTGGGCACTGGCAGTAGTGGGCACAGTACACGCTGTTGGCCTGACACACACGCTTGCAGGCAACTGCAATTATATTACAGTGAATTTTTTTTTTATACTGTTTTAAATCAAGCTACTGTGACACCAGATATGAGTGGTGGCACTGGCAGTAGTGGGCACAGTACACACTGTGGGCCTGACACACGCTGGCAGGCAACTGCAATTATATTACAGTGAAAAAATTGTTTTACTGTTTTAAATGCAAGCTACTGTGACACCAGATATGAGTGGTGGCACTGGGCACTGGCAGTAGTGGGCACAGTACACGCTGTTGGCCTGACACACACGCTTGCAGGCAACTGCAATTATATTACAGTGAAAAAAATGTTTTACTGTTTTAAATGCAAGCTACTGTGACACCAGATATGAGTAGCGGGCACAGTACACGCTGTGGGCCTGACACACACGCTTGCAGGCAACTGCAATTATATTACAGTGAAAAAAATGTTTTACTGTTTTAAATGCAAGCTACTGTGACACCAGATATGAGTGGTGGCACTGGCAGTAGTGGGCACAGTACACGCTGTGGGCCTGACACACGCTGGCAGGCAACTGCAATTATATTACAGTGAAATAATTGTTTTACTGTTGTCCTGTTCTCACAACATGTACCCCCGGGGTCTGTATGCAGTTCAACAGGCAGATATCACCATTCTACTAGTTAATAAGATGAGACTTGTTTCTGTAGTCTGTTGTTTTTATTAACCGGCAGTAGATAAGGTAAACTATAAGAAAATGAACATACAAGTACTGAGTATACAGTACAGTGTACACAAAACTTACACAAAAACATTAATTAATCCCTTACCGACGATGCTTAGTAGGAGACACACAATGATTAGATGCTCCTTCCAAGAGGTGAAGATAAAAGGAAGCAGGAGCCTGTCTCTTTCCCAGAAAGCACTGTGAGCAGGAAGTCAGGTGACCTAATGAATATGCATAACTTAACAAGGCAAAAGATGCACTTACAGATAAAGGTCACTAGATGGTGCTGAAGGCACACAAATGAACAGACTATGCAATAGTAAAGACAGCACAACTGTTTTAAATGCAAGCTACTGTGACACCAGATATAAGTGGTGGCACTGGGCACTGGCAGTAGTGGGCACAGTACACGCTGTTGGCCTGACACACACGCTTGCAGGCAACTGCAATTATATTACAGTGAATTTTTTTTTTATACTGTTTTAAATCAAGCTACTGTGACACCAGATATGAGTGGTGGCACTGGCAGTAGTGGGCACAGTACACACTGTGGGCCTGACACACGCTGGCAGGCAACTGCAATTATATTACAGTGAAAAAATTGTTTTACTGTTTTAAATGCAAGCTACTGTGACACCAGATATGAGTGGTGGCACTGGGCACTGGCAGTAGTGGGCACAGTACACGCTGTTGGCCTGACACACACGCTTGCAGGCAACTGCAATTATATTACAGTGAAAAAATTGTTTTACTGTTTTAAATGCAAGCTACTGTGACACCAGATATGAGTAGCGGGCACAGTACACGCTGTGGGCCTGACACACACGCTTGCAGGCAACTGCAATTATATTACAGTGAAAAAAATGTTTTACTGTTTTAAATGCAAGCTACTGTGACACCAGATATGAGTGATGGCACTGGGCACTGGCAGTAGTGGGCACAGTACACGCTGTGGTCCTGACACACACGCTGGCAGGCAACTCCAATTACATTACAGTGAAAAAATTGTTTTATACTGTTTTAAATGCAAGCTACTGTGACACCTGATATGAGAAGTGGGCACAGTACACGCTGTGGGCCTGACACACATGCTGGCAGGCAACTGCAATTATATTACAGTGATTTTTTTTTTTACTGTTTTAAATGCAAGCTACTGTGACACCAGATATGAGTGGTGGCCCTGGGCACTGGTAGTAGTGGGCACAGTACACGCTGTGGGCCTGACACACACGCTGGCAGGCAACTGCAATTATATTACAGTGAAAAAATTGTTTTACTGTTTTAAATGCAAGCTACTGTGACACCAGATATGAGTGGTGGCACTGGGCACTGGCAGTAGTGGGCACAGTACACGCTGTGGGCCTGACACACACGCTGGCAGGCAACTGCAATTATATTACAGAGAAAAAAAACAGGAAAAAAAACAGACTGATGTACTAGCCCTAAAAAGGGCTTTTTTGGGTGCTGTCAGGATGTTGTCCTTACAGCAGATCGGATGAGTCTTTGAGGACTGGAGTGGACACAGAACACTGGCCTAGCTAACGATTTCCCTATTAAATCAGCAGCAGTTGCACTTTTCCTGCTCTCACTAACACTGCAGCTTCCGAATGAATCTGAGATGGATGCTGTCCTTGCTTTTTGATAGGAGGTGGGAGGGTCTGGGAGGGAGGGTATGCTGCTGATTGGCTGGAATGTGTTTGCTGGCTGTGAGGTACAGGGTCAAAGTTTGCTCAATGATGACGTATAGGGGGCGGACCGAACATCGCATATGTTCGCCCGCCGCGGCGAACGCGAACAAGCGATGTTCGCCGGGAACTGTTCGCCGGCGAAAAGTTCGGGACATCTCTACTCCACACTCTGTGGCCTCCTGGTGCTTTTCTTTTCTTTTTCTCCACTTTTGCACCTCCTGATGCTGCCACCACCTCCACAGTCTGTCATTGTGCCACTCTCTGGCCTCCTGATGGACAGGATCGTTTTTTTGTGGGTTTTTGTTCTGACGAATCAGAGGAAGCGCAAAATAATCAGTGACGTCAACAGAAACTTACTTCTGACACCCTATCCACTCTGTCGGGGGTTCTACTTGTATAAGTGTTTAATAGAACAGGTTCTGTAGACATCTATGTGGAATCAGCTGACGACAGTGTAAAAGGAGTGCGCTTCTCCTTGACGCTAACATCTACCTGTAAGGCGGAGTTCATACTTGAGTTATTTGGTCAGTTTTGGCCCCGTGACTGCCCAAATAAGTGAATTGTGCAGTGATTCTAAGAGCAACACCTGTCATCTGCATATGATACGGACTCATAGTATTATTTCACTACCAAAGCAGACTCCCTATGCGTGTTACTGCAAGGCACAGTGTTCTACACCACTATACAGGCTCTCTGCAGCCAGGAAATAGCTGTTTTTAATGAAATTTGCTGCAAATATATTCGGATCAAACCAAATTTTTTCCAAAAAAATTGGCGAACCGGCGAATCGAATGTTTGAAAAATTTGCTCATCTCTAATCCCTTTACGTCTTAATTCTATTAGAAACCTTTTCAAGTGCGAGTAGCTGGGGTTGAAAACTCCCGGTGATCATAAACACCTTTTAGGGTAAAGAATGGTTGTTGTGCGGATGGACACAATTAATTGCTTACCTCATGTACATATTCATCATGATTTTTTTTTTATCAATTTGCACTCTCCTGACTCGTTTCCATGTAAACCAACCCCTCTTGTTTGTTTCCATCTAGTATGAAGCACTTCCTGATCCTGTATCCAACCAAACCCATGATGCACTTCTCCTTCCTCAGCCACACCTCCAGCACTGCCTCTAACACCCAGCTAGTTTATAACTCCTCCCACTCCACTAGGTAAATAGAGACTCCCTTATCACTGCCCCGCCTATGGACATAACATTACAGGAAATAAGAAAGAGCTGCATGGTCATGTGACCGCAGCCCAGAACGGGGGATAGGAGCAATAAAGGGGAAATAAATGTTGTGCAAAATAACAGCTCCCTTCCTAAATTATTATTTTAAAGGATGTTGATGCAAACAGGAAAACCCTTTTAATAGTTAGTGCAATGGGCGCCTCCCCCCCAGGGCCCTCTTATAACGTGTCCCAGGTGTAGGAAATGCTGAGTGGTGTAATGGTGTGGCCCAAATGTCTATATGTGTCACGGTGCTCCTACCTGGATATGGCTGGACCCCAGGCTTTGGCTCCAAAGCAATAAATAAAGGCAATAATATAGGGATAAAAGAATAACTTGAGTCCAGACATTGAGATGAAGTTCAATGGCAGCTTTACTTAGCATAAACATTCTCCAAAATGGTTTACAGGCTTTGTCTTGGTTCCAGCAGGCTTTAGCATGAAACTGGCAGGCAAGCTTTACTCTGCTATATCTGTTTCTCTCTGACTCTGCTGTACTGACAGGCTGGCTGTATAACTCCGCTTTTTCTGTATGCTGCACTTCTTCTCTGTAGTCTGACTCTAGGTTATACCATGGAACTTTCCTCATAGCTTCTGAGGCTACAAGCTTTGGCCTCCATGGCCAGAAGAGCTTAGGGTGCCATGGCTGCCGTGGGCATGTCCAGCAGAGACATGCCCCTGCACACCCTTCCCTAGCAGGGGGCAAGTTAGACTGAAGCTAACTGGTCTCCACTCTTCCTGCAGGAAGTAGGGCTTGTCCACTTCTCTCCAGAGGGGGGGGTTAGAATGGAATGGTAAGTTCCATTCTATCTACATATAGCTCTGCCGTGTTTGCTGCCACCTGCTGGTGAACATTACAGGCACATTACATGTGAACATAGTTGCATAACAAAATAGGAATGCACATTGTGGAGGACCTGGAACATAATGCATAGATGACATTAATGTTAGCAGACACAGATAGAAGCAGGGTGCAGGAGTGTTAACACCACTCAGGGGTGTTACATTAGCAGTTGCTTAACCATGCAACACTATTTTTAAGAAAAGGGGAAAAAATCCAGTCCTGAGTCTTAGTGACTGTGATTGTGGGATCCCATCTACTCAATTGACATATTGCAGCATATCAGAGATAATACATGAAGCTTCTGGGCTCCAATGCAAATCTGTAATAGGGCCCCACCTACCATTTATCACCGGTGTCTTATGTGGCAGAGGGTTCTTTGACCCACTACCACCACTCCTGGAACTAGAGCTTGGGTGCAACTGTGACTATGGGCATGCCTTTGGAACCCATATATCCTGATGACTGGTTCACTTTAAGGAAAGGAATAGATGAAGCAATGTCAAATAAGGAGAATACAATGCATTCTGAAAGTCTTCAGACCCTTTCAGCTTTTTCACATTTTGTTTGCAGCCTATGTTGCGGTTATGTTTTTTTCCATCATTCTGCACTCCATACTTCATAATGAGAAAGTGAAAACAGTATGTTCTAAATTTTAGCTAATTTTTTGTGAAGGAAAAAATGAAATTTTGCATAAACATTCAGACCCTTTACTAAGGACTTAGTTGAAGTCCCTTTGGCACATATTACAGCCTCCAGTCTTCTTGGGGATGATGCCACAAGGTTTGCATATCTAGATTTGGGGATTTTCTGCAATTCTTCTATGCAGATCCTCTCAAGCTCTGTCAGGTTGGATGGGGACCATCGGTGGACAATCCTTTTCAAGTCAGGACTCTGCCTGGGCAACTCAAGGACATTCGCAGAGTTGTCCCTAGGCCACTCCTTGGCTGTGTGCTAAGGTCCAAAGCACTCTGGATCAGATTTTCATTAAGAATATCTCTGTACTTTGCTCCATTCAGCTATCCCTCAACCCAGACCAGTGTCCCTATCTCAGCCACTGAAAAACATCCCCACAGCATGATGCTGCCACCACCATGCTTCAATGTAATTGGAATGGTTTGGGCAGATGATGAGCAGTGCCTGGTTTCCTGCAGACATGACGTTTAGAATTGAGATGAAGAAGTTCAATTTTGGTTTCATGAGACCAGAAAATCTTGTTTCTCAGTCTTGGGTTCCTTTAGGTTATTTTTTATTTTTTTTTGCAAACTCCAAGCAGCTCTTTTGCAAACCATGCGACTTTCATGTGTGTTTTATTGAGGAGAGGCTTCTTTCTGGCCACACTGCCATAAAGCCCATATAGGTGGAGTGATGGTTGACATTCTAGAAGTTTCTCCCATCTGTAAACAGGATCTCTGGAGCTCAGCCAGAGTGACCATTGGTTTCTTGGTCACCTCTCTTACCAAGGCCCTTTTCCCTCAATTACTTAGTTTGGAGGGGCAGCCAGCTCTAGTAAGAGTCCTGGTTGCTCCAAGCTTCTTCCATTTAAGAATTATGGAGGCCACTGTACTCTTGGGATATTTAGGTGATGCAGAAATTTGTTGTACCCTTCTCCAGATCTGAGCCTCCATACAATCTTGTCTCTGAGTGCTACATGCAATTTTTTTGGTTTTTGCTCTGATATGCATTGTCATCTGTGAGATCTTATATAGACGGGACTGTCTTTTCAAATCATGTCCAATCAACTGAATGTACCACAGGTGACTCCAATCAATGTGTAGAAACATCTCAAAGATGATCAAGAGAAATGGGAGGCCCACAGAGCTAAATGTCAAGTGTCATAGCAAAGGGTCTGAATACTTATGTCCATGTGAAATTTTTGTTTTTCCTTTTTAATATTCAAGGTCTGCTCTACTGAATGTAGATGCCCAACTACATAGATAGGTTTAGAGTAGGTCCTGCCTGTCTGAGACCACCTTGGTGCTGGTAGGTGGGCACAGATATGTTTTGATCAAAATATATTGGCTGAGAGTCTCAGATTTTATCATATGAGAATGAGGGCTTAGTCCATATATATTGTTTGCATCTTTTGTGCTAGTGCATTATTTTGTGTGATTTTTCTTTTTAATGAATTAGCAAAAGTTTCTAAAATTCTCTTTTCACTTTCTCATTATGGGGGACTGAGTGCAGATTGATGGGGGATGCTTGACATTTTTTTATTTTAGCACAAAGCCGCAACATAACAAAAAAAGTGAAAGGGTCTGAAGACTTTCGGAATGCGCTGTATGTAATTCAAAGCAGGGATGAACTTCTGACAGTTTCCTAAAATAATTGCATTTATTTTTATGCACAGTACATGACCTCAGACAGTAACTAAGATAAGATAATGCTCACCTTCAGCCTGAGCTTCCGCTGCAATCCTCTGAACTAATACAAGGCAGAGTCTTAATTTTATTCGGCTAAAACAAGGTTCTATAATAAAAAGGAAAAAAAAAATAAAGGATTTTTGGGGGGGATTATTTTGTATCCAAAAAACTGCACATAAATTCAGCTTCTTCTATTTTAAGTGCAGTAACTTGTGAGAGACGGTGTTTAGCACACACTGCTGCTGCTGCCTGCTCGCACTAAATTTATGAGATCCTATTTCGTGGTTTCAGGGACACCCGAGGTATGCTTAGCTGATATTTGTTATTTCTGCTATGTCTAAAATGAAAAATGCTACAATAAAGCAGGGGGTTTGTTTCAGGGAAGAAGGTAGAAAATATCCGGTCCTGGACTCCTGGCCTTTGTCCTTGTAAAGAGATACTGTATATCAAGAAAGTAATTTGATTCAGTGCCCCAATATGATATGTGATAGACCCCCCCCCCCCCCCCCCCCCCCGGGACATGGGCTGCTAGATCGCCACTAGCACATCCACAATATCTAGTCCCCATAGCTCTGTGTGCTTTTATTGTGTCAAAAAAAACGATTTAATATATATGTAAATGAGGCTACTAACGTTTCCGGAGTCCAGCCACGCCCACTGTGAAGGAGCCCAGCACCACCCCGCATACTCCGAATCTCCTCCTTGCTCCCTGACGTCACAAAGCTAGAGCACCATAATCTCGCGATGCACGAGCTAGCGCATGCGCAGTGTCGGCATAGCGTTCCTTCCTTCCTTCGCTCTAGCTTTGTGACGTCAGGAGCAAGGAGGAGATTCGGAGGATGCGGGGCAGTGCTGGACTCCTTCACAGTGGGCGTAGCTGGACTCCTCTCTCAAGCATGGAGGAGACAGGACTCATCTAAGGTTAATTTACATATCTATAAAATCATTTTTTTGACACAATAAAAGCACAGAGAGCTATGGGGACTGGATATTGCGGATGTGCTAGCGGCAATCTAGCAACCCATGTCCTCAGCTCTATACCCAAAATCCAGGTGACAGGTTCCCTTTTTGCGGAAAGGACATGTGGAAATATGAAAACGGAATGCACACAGAGTAACTTCCGTTTTTTTGCAGACCCATTGAAATGAATGGTTCCGCATACGGTCCGCATCAAAAATGGAACAGACACGGAAAGAAAATACGTTCATGTGCATGAGCCCTTATTGTCATTTTGTGGTCTCTTTATGGTCACCTTTACTACCTTCTCACCTGTTGACAACTATGCATGGTAGGTAATGGTCCCCATTGCAGGTTCTGCATTGTGGTTAGGTAGTTCATCGGAACGGTATGCATATCTGTATGTTCCATGTTTATGCATCGTTAGTTTGCACATATTTCAATGTGTTTTTCCGTTTTTTGTTTTTGCGGTAACGCACCACCTAGCTGGAAATCTTCAGGACCAAGCAGCCTAGGTGTGTAGCTAGAGACGTAATCTGGGATATAGCAGCCAAGTTCTGATCCAAGCTGAGTTTATAGTTTTTCAACGCTCATGACTCCAGTAAGGGAGAGTTCACATCACCATTATTTTTCTATTCTTCTGATCCGTCAAAGAACAAAAACGGATCGTGTAAAAAAACGGATCCTATGCATCAGTTCTGCAGATTTAGCATCCGTTTGAGCCATTTCTGTCTGGTATCCATTTTTTAAGATAGAAAAAAAAGTTCTGCATGCAGCCTCTCCCTCCCCAATGCCAATTTCTTAACCTAACCCCTTCCCTTCAGCCCATGGCCCTTCGGCTGCTCCCCTCTCTTGCCCCACCTGGTGCTACCTGAGGCGATCGCCTCACCTGGCCTCATTGGTGGTGCACCCCTGACACAACCATATGTATTTTGTGATCCGCAAACAGATTCGCAAAAAATACGGATGATGTCCGTGTGCATTCAGTATTTTGCGGAACGGAAGAGCTGGCCCCTAATAGAACAGTCCTATACTTGTCCGTAAAGCGGACAATAATAGGACATGATCTATTTTTTTGTGGAACGGACATACGGAAACGGAATGCACACCTTTAAATGAATGGTTCTGCATACGGTCCGCAAAAAAACAAAAAAACGGACGGGACATGGAAAGAAAATACGTTTGTGTGCATGAGCCCTAACTCTGCTACAAGGTGCACAGTTAGATTACAATTGCATCCAAATAACTCAAACTTGATGTCTGCATTTAGCGCAAGTAAATGACATAATGAGGCGCCATATTTTAGGCAATGCTGGAGGGAGCAGCACCTTTGGAAGTACATCTCAGTAAGCGTAGGCACAAAAATATAAAGTGACTTGTCTAAGGTAACAAACAGCAGACTGGGTTATTGAACCAGACGGTGCAGCCTCAGACTTCCAGTCTATACTGCTGCCTCCTCTTCCAGTCAATAGAAGTGACACATTTTCCTGCAGTAACTTAATCACTTAAAAGTCAGAAAGTGGAACCCGTTACATATGAGCGTCTCACGCGGTAAAAATAGCAAAGCATAAAATCACGGCTGCAGCTTCAACTCTTCCGGAACCAGAGCGATTAGCAAAGATTCAATTAAAGGGCAATTCTGCCTATTTGTAAAAATCGAGCAGCATCCGAGCCTAATGATTCAGCTCGTTCAGAGAGTGCATGTCAGAAAGTCACAGATTCATAACCTGGGTGATAAAAGGAGACAAAACAATGACAAATCACACAAAACAGTGCCTTATGGTGTTTATTATGTAAGGTAAGGATTTGTAAATTATCCGGTGAACTTGTCTTTGGCTTGTGCTTATACGTAGCATCCAATTATATGAAGAAGAGATGTAGTGTAAATCATGGGGGATAGGTGGAGCGGTAGCTGGTGAGACCTTTTTCAGACTCGATTACTGGTTGCCAGTTATCACTGTCCCCTTATGGAGTTTAGCTCTGAAGCATCCAAAATTGAAAGAGCACCTGTCAGCAGGATCAAACCTGGCATACAGTCTGGTAGGTTGATCCTGCTGAACAGATGCAGTGTCCCACTATATGCCATATGTGGGCACTTTAAACTTTTGCTGCTAACTGTCATATTTAATGTATTGTATTTCCTAATATCAGGCTGGCATTGTCATGACATCTATTCGCCCCTAGGTGGTGCTGGCGCCACATATTATATATAGCCAGGGGTTTGCTAATAAAGTTAGTTGAAGTTCAAGTTCAAGTTGAGAGAGAGAGAGAGAGAGGAGAAGGAAGTGTATGGAGGAGGAGAGCAGGCTCAGTCCAAGATGTAGCTGCCTTTTCTTTCCTCTGGGCCCTGATCAAGCCTGGAGAGGACAGACCAAGTGAAGTAGTCACAGCAGCCCAGCACAGACAAGTGAGTCTAGTGAAGATTAGAGCTGAGTCTAGCCAATGGACTTCACAAGCACCAGTGACCAGGAGGAACTTAAAAGTACCTGGACACAACTGGATGATTAGTGCGCAGAATTACCCCATTTCACTACATGCCTTCTGGGACATAGTGAACCTGGATATTTCAGGAGAGCATCCTGCATAAAAATAATGTAGCAGAGAGTTTGCCTGCCACGAGGGAGAATGCCCTTATTGGATTGATCAACATAAGTAGGAAATCATTATATTCAGTACCTGAGTGCTAGAGATTGGACTTAGTGCAAAACTATTTAAGCAAGAATTGCCATTCTGCTTGTTAAAGCTAAAGTCTTGGGAGAACTCCTCAACTGACAATTTCCAAACCTGTTGTAAGGATTACAGCTAAACTAATTTCTGAATCATCCTTTATGCCAAATAAGTGCACAGTACTGATGAACTGTACCAACGGTCCTGAGACATTTAATTTAACCACTTCCCATCTGGGCCATTTGCCCCCTTCCTGACCAGGCCAAATTTAGCAAAACTGACATATCTCACTTTATGTGGTAATAACTTTGGAACGCCTTTATTTATCCAAGTCATTCAGAGATTGTTTTCTCGTGACACATTGTACTTTATGATAATCATAAATTTGAGTCAAAATATTTCACCTTTATTTATGAAAAAATCCCAAATTTACCCAAAAATTTGAAAAATTCGCAATTTTCTAAATTTCAATTTCTCTGCTTTTAAAACAGAAAGTGATACCTCATAAAATATTTATTATTTAACATTCCCCATATGTCTACTTTATGTTGGCATCATTTTGGAAATGTCATTTTATTTTTTTAGGACGTTAGAAGGCTTAGAAGAAAATTGCCAAAACCCACTTTATAAGGACCAGTTCAGGTCTGAAGTCACTTTGTGGGGCCTACATAGTAGATACCCCCATAAATGACCCCATTGTAGAAACTACACCCCTCAAGGTATTCAAAACCGATTTTACAAACTTTGTTAACCCTTTAGGCGTTCCACAAGAATTAAAGGAAAATGGAGATCAAATTTTTAAATTTCACTTTTTTGGCAGATTTTCCATTTTAATCAATTTTTTTCTTTAACACATCGATGGTTAACAGCCAAACAAAACTCAATATTTATTACCCAGATTCTGCGGTTTACAGAAACACCCCACATGTGGTCATAAACTGCTGTATGGGCACACGGCAGGGCGCAGAAGAAAAGGAACTCCACATGGTTTTTAGATGCCATGTCCCATTTGAAGCCCCCTGATGCACCCTTACAGTAGAAACTCCCAAGAAGTGACCCCATTTTGGAAACTAGGGGATAAGGTGCCAGTTTTATTAGTACTATTTTTGGGTACATATGATTTTTTGATCATTCATTATAACACTTTATGGGGCAAGGTGACCAAAAAATTGGTTGTTTTAGGACAGTTTCTATTTATTTATTTTTACAGCGTTCACCTGAGGGGTTCAGTCAAGTGACATTTTTATAGAGCAGATCGTTACAGACGTGGCGATACCTAATATGTATACTTTTTCTCATTTATTAAAGTTTTACACAATAATAGCATTTTTGAAACAAAAAAATTATGTTTTAATGTGTCCATGTTTTATTTTTTGAGAGATTTTCTTATGTAGGGGCTAATTTTTTGCGGGATGAGGTGACGGTTTTATTGGTACTATTTTGTGGGACATACGCGTTTTTGATCACTTGGTGTTGCACCTTTTGTGATGCAAGGTGACAAAAATTGCTTGTTATGACACAGTTTTTTTTTTTTTTTTTTTTACGGTGTTCACCCGAGGGGTTAGGTCATGTGATATTTTTATAGAGCTGGTTTTTACGGACGCGGCAATACCTAATATGTATACTTTTTTTAATTTGTTTCACTTTAACACAATAATAGCATTTTTGAAACCAAAAAAATGATGTTTTAGTGTCTCCATGTTCTAAGAGCTATAGTTTTTTTATTTTTTGAGAGATTTTCTTATGTAGGGGCTCATTTTTTGCGGGATGAGGTGACGGTTTTATTGGTACTATTTTGTGGCACATACGCATTTTTGATCACTTGGTGTTGCACTTTTTGTGATGCAAGGTGACAAAAATTGCTTGTTTTGACACAGTTTTTTCTTTTGTTTTTTTTTTACGGTGTTCATCCGAGGGGTTAGGTCATGTGATATTTTTATAGAGCTGGTTTTTACGGACGCGGCAATACCTAATATGTATACTTTTTTTTATTTTTTCTATTTTTAATTTTTTTTCTTTTTCATTCCTTACTTGGGGACTTTTTTTTTTTTATGTGTGAAACTTTTTTTTATTTTTTTATTTTCAACCTTTTATTTTTATTTTTTTTATTTTACACTTTTCGTCCCCCATAAGGTCATACAAGACCTCTGGGGGACATTTACTTCACTTTTTTTTTTCACAGTTGATTTCTCCTGTAACTGGGGCTGAGATAGTAGCCCCAGTTACAGGACAAATGCACCCCTATAGAGGCTGTACAGCAGCAATCCTGCGCTGTACAGCCTCACAGCAGGGCTGATCGAGGTCTCTGAGAGACCTCACACAGCTCCTGCACACTCCGGTCACGGCGGTCACATGACCGCCGGGCCGGAACAGGAAGCGCACAGCGCTTCCTTCTCTGCAGACACAGCGCTCGGTGAGCGCTGTGTCTGCAGCGATCTAGAAGGCAGGGACACCTGGGCACTGTCCCTGCCTTGTCTTAGGGTTGCCCTGCTGTCACTGACAGCGGGCAACCCGATCAGCAGCTGCACGATTAGCGTGCAGCTGCTATTTCTGAAAGGACGTTTTAGAACGTGCTTTAAGAAATAGACGTCCACCCATAGGACGTTTATATCCTATGGGCGGACGTGAAGCGGTTAAGTAATAGTTCAACTGTTTTACTACAACTGACTCCTCACTAGGGATGAGTGAACACCTGGAAGTTTGGGTTCGCCGAGTTCGACCAAACTTTGGCTCAAAGTTTGGGTTCGGGACCTAAACTTGACCCCGAACCCCATTGAAGTCAATGGGGACCCGAACTTTGGGCCACTAAAATGCCTGTAAAATAGACATAGTAAGGGCTAGAGGGCTGAAAAGGGAAGCAAAATGGGGGTAAGAGCGGGACAATTGCCTTGCAAGCAAATGTGGATAGGGAAATTACTTAAAATAACATAGAATAGAAAAAAATAAAAAATAATAATCTTGAACTAGGAGGCAGAGAGAGGTCAAAGTGGAGTAGAAGGTTGAGGAGGCGGTGGACGTGGAAGCGGCAGTGGAGGAGAAGGAGGTAGCCAACACTGTTTTTGTTGTTTTTTTAATTTAATTTTTTCTTCTTTATTTATTTATTTTTTATAAATTTGGAAGACCCCAAAACATTGGGAAATAGAAAAGAGAATGCACAGAGAAAGTGCGCTGCAGTATAACAATGGCTGGCTGCAGCTGGTATAATTGTCTATTCAGCACAAGGTACGGACAAGTCCTGTGGGATCCATGCCTGGTTCATTTTAATGAATGTGAGCTTGTCCACATTGGCTGTTGACAAGCGGTTGCGCTTGTCTGTGATCACCCCCCCCCCTGCCATGCTAAACACATGTTCGGACAATACACTGGCCGCAGGGCAGGCCAGCACCTCCAAGACGTAAAGGGCAAGCTCAGGCCATTTGCCCAATTTGGAGACCCAGAAGTTAAATGGGGCAGACCCATCAGTCAGTACGTGTAGGAGTGTTCACACGTACTGTTCCACCATGTTGCTGAAATGCTGCCTCCTGCTAAGACGTTCCATATCAGCTGGTGGTGCTGGTTGTTGTGGCGTGCTGACAAAGCTTTTCCACATTTCGGCCATGCTAACCCTCCCTTCTGAGGTGCTGGCAGTGCCCCAGGTGCGTTGGCGACTTCTTCCTCCTCCTCTGCCTTCGCCTTGTGCTTCCACTGAGCTCCCGCTGTCAGGTGGGAATGCCATCAGCAGCGCGTCTACCAGCGTGCGCTTGTACTCTCGCAACTTCCTATCACGCTCCAGTGACGGAATTAAGGATGGCACATTGTCCTTGTAACGGAGATCCAGGAGGGTGGCCACCCAGTAATCAGCACTGGTTAGAATGTGGGCAACTCGGCGGTCGTTGCGCAGGCACTGCAGCATGTAAATCGCTCATGTGTGCCAGGCTGCCCAGAGGCAATGACAAGCTGTCCTCTATGGGAGGTGTATCGTCTGTGTGCTTTGTATCCCCCCAGCCATGCTCCAGTGATGCCCATGAGCTGCTTTGGTTGCTACCCTGATGTGAACAAGGTCCTCATCATCCTCCTCCTCCACATCCTCCAGAACTGTGCCCTGGCTGAACAGTTGTGTACCTGGCCTTTGTTGGTGCAGGAACCCACCCTCAGAGCCACTTGTGAATGACTGGCCTGATAACCGTGGAAATTATCCCTCTTCCTCCTCCTCTTCCTCCTGTGCCACATCATCTTCCATCATCGCCCAAAGTGTTTTTTAAAGGAGACATAGATGTGGGATAGCAATGCTGAGGACGGCATCATCGGCACTGGCCATGTTGGTGGAGTACTCGAAACAGCGCAACACGGCACACATGTCCTGCATTGAGGCCCACTCGGTGGTGAAGTCGTGCTGTTCCGCAGAGCGACTCACCCGTGCGTGCTACAGCTAAAACTCCACTATCGCCTACTGCTGCTCGCACAGTCTCTTCAGCATGTGCAAGGTGGAGTTCCACCTTGTGGGTACGTCGCATATGGGGCGGTGAGCTGGAAGGCCGAAGTTACGCTGCAGCGCAGACAGGTGAGCGGCAGCAGGATGAGAACGTCGAAAGCGTGCAGAGATGGCCCGCACTTTCTGCAGCAGCTCTGACATATCGGGGTAATTTTTCAGGAACCTCTCACCACCAAATTCAGCACATGCGCCAGGCAAGGGATGTGTGTCAAACCGGCTAGGCCCAGAGCTGCTATGAGATTTCGCCCGTTATCGCACACCACCAGGAAGGGCTTAAGGCTCAGTGGCACCAACCACTCATCGGTCTATTGTTCCATGCCCGTCCGCAGCTCCTGCGCGGTGTGGGTTTTTCCCCACAAACAGATGAGTTTCAAAACTGCCTGCTGTCATTTCCCCCTGGCTGTGCTGAAGTTGGTGGTGAAGGTGTTACGCTGACCGGATGAGGAGCTGGTAGAGGAGGAAGTGGAGTAGTAGGAGGAGGCAACGAAAAATGTCCTGCAATCCTCGGTGGCAGAAGAACATGCGCCAAACTTCTATCCGCCTCAGGCCCAGCCATCACTGCATTTACCCAGTCTGCACTTAGGGAGATATAATTTCACTGCCCGTGCTTACTGGTCCACGTATCGATGGTTATGTGGACCTTGCCACAGAGGGCGTTGCACAGTGCACACTTAATTTTGTCTGCCACTTGGTTGTGCAGGGCAGAGATGGCTCGCCTGGAAAAGTAGTGGCGGCTGGGAACCACGTACTGTGGGACAGCCACCGCCATAAGGTTTTTAAAAGTCTCTATCTCCACTAGATGGAATGACAGCATTTTAAAGGCCAGGAATTTTGAAATGCTAGCATTCAGTGCCAGGGATTGCGGGTTGATAGGGGGGTACTTCCTCTTTCTCTACAGCTGAACGCTTCCATGGGACAGTGTAGAGATGCTTGGTGATGGTGACGGAGGTGGTGGCGTTGCTGCCACATTCTCTATTTGCTGGGTGGCAGCTGCCACTGTCACTCCAGAGAGGGAGGAAGAGGCCGAGACTGCAGCAGAAGAGGGAGCAGGAGGAGCCTAAGATCTTTCGTGGTTTTTGAGGTGTTTACTCCACTAAAGCTTGTGTTTTGCATTTAGATGCTTGGTCATGAAGGTGGTGCTCAGGTTTAGAACATTTATGCCTCGCTTCAGGCTCTGATTGCACAGCGAGCAAACCACTCTCGTCTTGTCGTCAGCACATTATCTGAATAACTGCCATGCCAGGGAACTCCTTGGAGCTGGCTTTGGTGTGCTCAATCCCTGGGTGCGGTGGGCAGTAGAAGACGTACTGTCTAGGGGACGGCCACCCTGCTATTGCACCCTGCTCCCTCTTTTGCTGTGCGGCTGGCGCTGTGTGACCACCAGCTCCTCCTCCGAACTGCACACGTCACTCGCATGACCTTGATTCCATGTGGGGTCTAGGACCTCATCATCCTCCACATCATCTTCCACCCACTCTTCACCCCTGCCCTCCTTGCCGGTCTGCAGACTGCAGGAAGCCGCAGCAGTCGGCACCTGTGTTTCCTCATCATCAGAGACGTTCTCCGGTGGTCCTCCCATGTCCACATCCTGAAACATAAGTGGTTGGGCATCGGTGCACTCAATTTCTTCCACTTCTGGGGCAGGGCTAGGTGGATGGCCCACGGAAACCTTGCCAGCAGAGTCATCAAAAAGCATAAGAGACTGCTGCATGACTTGGGGCACAGACTGCTTGGCTGATTTGCAAGGGGGTGAGGTGAAAGACTGATGGCCATGGGCTGCAGGTGCCAACTCTGCGCTTTTAGCTCGGGACCGGGTGGGAGACAATGTGAAGGAACTGGAGGCACTGTCAGCGACCCAATCTACTATCGCCTGTACTTGTTCTGGCCTCACCATTCATACACCGGTATTCGGGCCTACAAAATAATGCTGAAGTTTTTGTCGTCTACGTGCACCTGAGGAAGGTGTATCATTTGTGCTTGTAGCTGGCACAGATTGACCATGTCCTCTTCCTGCAACAGGAGCTCCACCAACACCAGCAGCACCACGACCAAGGCCACTTCCCTTATTTGATGCTCTCCTCATTCTTTGAGGTCACCCACCGAACTAAAAGACGGATTAACTATATTAATTTTCCTGTCACATATGCAATGCAGGTGTACCTCACACAAAAATTGTGTATATTTCACCCACTGAACTAACAGATGAATTAACTATATCAATTTCAATGTCACTTATGCAATGCAGGTGTACTATCCTGTAGAAAAATTAGTGCTTACGTAATACTGCTACCTACAGTGCCCCCAACCGTGATAATGCTCCCCAAGAGTGCCCCCATTAGTAGAATACCACCCCAGTATTAATAATACCCTCACAGAGCCACCAGTACAAATAAGGCCCCCATTGTTCCCCCAGTGGTAATAAAGCTCTCTACAGACCCCTCAGTAGTAATAAGGCCCCCATAGTACTCTTAGTAGAAATAAGGCGGATCTATAAGTCCCTCCTATAGAGCCCTCAGTAGTAATAAGGACGCCTATAATGTCCCCTGGATTTACAGTGCCCCTTGTTGTTATATTCCCGCCTCCACCATACAGTCCCATGTAAATAACATCACACCATCTCTCCTGCCCCCTCCAAAATACAGTCCTATGTAAATAATCAAGAAAGGTTTGTGAGACGCACAGGACTAAGGAAAAATGAGGAGGAGGTGCTGCCAGTAAAGAGGATCCGCCCTTCCTCTAAAAGTGAATAAATAGTGATAAAAGGTATACTGGGCACACTCGCTTATGCAGAATCATACATTTTATTGATAGACATATAAAATAAAATACAGTCAATTATTCTAAAAACGCATGTAAAAATACAATCAAACAGTATATGAGCACATTATTACAATAAAACCATTATTCAGTGAAATGGGATAAATAGGTATTAAATTGTTGGTAATAAATATAATAAATTTAGTAATTGTAGCCAGCCGTGATAGGGCTGAGGATGGAAAATGATCAGTCCATATAGCGAAAAAACAGGATATCCCGACTGGTGGCTTGCGCTAGTATAATGACTAGCCTCACAAAGTCATATATAGTTCACAGTCCTAACTCGTTGGAGGAGAGTAATATTACTGTGGTCAAAGCAATTTACTTAGGTGAGTGTACTCGCGGCGTCCCGCTTATACTCACTGTGCAGTGCGGTTCTTTGTACTGGTAAACTTGGAGATCAATACCGTTCTCGGCTACTCCTGTAGCAACTGGATGATGCTGTGCCTTTTTTCCGTGTCCTTACAGTCCTCTGGCTACCGCTCCGTAGTAGCAAGGAGCCGGTCAGCACTGGGACTCACAAATGCTTTTTCCCCACGTCGGCTGGTATGCGACACACTCCTCGTGTGTTTGCGCTTGTAGCCGCCGGCGTGTCAGGGGTTGGTAAGACACGGAATTCTCAAAGGGTTTGGATTACCGCACGGCTTTGAATAGTTCCAGCACGTACTTCTTGGGGTTGCTCCGGGGGTCTCTTCACCAAACGCGTTTCGGGGTACTTGCCCCTTCCTCAGTGGTAGTGACTCCCCCACAAATGTCTGCTTTTATAGTGCCATACAAATTGTAATTGTTCAAACACATGGTGATCCTCCTCATTTTACTCAAAGACTGATACGGAGTAAAATCCATTCCATTCAGTTCCACCCAATTATCCACAGAAAAACTTAAATTCCAACTAACATGCTACTTAATACACATTAATATTCGCCGGTTCCTATATATAATGCATTCCGGTATGTAATTATTATGTTTGTTTCGTTTCTTTTATTTTCCATCAAACAAATTTATATAGTACCCCGAAACGCGTTTGGTGAAGAGACCCCCGGAGCAACCCCAAGAAGTACGTGCTGGAACTATTCAAAGCCGTGCGGTAATCCAAACCCTTTGAGAATTCCGTGTCTTACCAACCCCTGACACGCCGGCGGCTACAAGCGCAAACACACGAGGAGTGTGTCGCATACCAGCCGACGTGGGGAAAAAGCATTTGTGAGTCCCAGTGCTGACCGGCTCCTTGCTACTACGGAGCGGTAGCCAGAGGACTGTAAGGACACGGAAAAAAGGCACAGCATCATCCAGTTGCTACAGGAGTAGCCGAGAACGGTATTGATCTCCAAGTTTACCAGTACAAAGAACCGCACTGCACAGTGAGTATAAGCGGGACGCCGCGAGTACACTCACCTAAGTAAATTGCTTTGACCACAGTAATATTACTCTCCTCCAACGAGTTAGGACTGTGAACTATATATGACTTTGTGAGGCTAGTCATTATACTAGCGCAAGCCACCAGTCGGGATATCCTGTTTTTTCGCTATATGGACTGATCATTTGTATTCGGGTCGTCTATGCGTATGAGACCTACCTACCTACTTCTAAAGCAGTAGAGGTGTGCCGAGACTGCTGTACGGAGGGTAGGCTAAAGGGGCCCACCCCCATAGAGTTGTTGTAATAATGGGATTGGGAGGGTGGGGCAAACGAGCTGACGCTGGTGAGGATAGAGGGGGGAAGGCAGCCTTATAAACGCTAAACCCCGCCTCCCCTCATACAAACACAGCAAATATACATTTGCTTATCACTTGTATTCGGGTCGTCTATGCGTATGAGACCTACCTACCTACTTCTAAAGCAGTAGAGGTGTGCCGAGACTGCTGTACGGAGGGTAGGCTAAAGGGGCCAAAAATCACAAACATAGGTTAAATGTCATATGTTTATTTATAATTACAAAACTAGATTACTGAAGGCACTAGACATTTCAACCTGCGGGTTTGGTATATACCGGGCATAACAAGCCGACTTCCACCTGCCTAGCTTCTTAATTACATGTACCGGGACATTGTGCTTAGATGCAGCGGAGGCCGCCCCGATGCGCATAGAATGCCCTGTAATCGAGCTGGGGTCGACACCAATGTTCCTCAACAAAATACGGATAAACTTGAGGAAATTTGTGCAACTCAAAGGAGCAGAACCTAACCTAAGGAGAGGTGCCTCACCCGGGGTTTCTTTAATAAACTGTAACCACTCTCGAATGGTTTTCACAGGACACCATTTATTACCAGTAGTAAAGTATTTAACTTTAGTCAGCTGTCCTGGGCGTGTCGTCTTTGTAGAGGTTAGCGTAAGAATGTAACAAGACCCGTCCCAAGAGAGCTGACTCTTCCTCAGATAATTTTTACAGCTCGCGGCGCAGGTGAATTCGCCTGGTCTGAGGAAACCATAGAAAGCCAGATACATGGTTGTCTTTATCAGTAAGCTAGTATATTCACCAAAAGGATATCCTTGCAACATATCAGATAAGGACCTGAACATCTTCCCCGTAAATGGCTGCCGGGAAAGGACGGGTGACAGCAGAGCCTTTCTGTATACCCCTCAGTAACATTCTGATAGGATGCGCAGAAAACAATGATGGTAGATGAGGATGCTTCAAATACAAATGATGTTGTATACCGGCCAGATATGACTTAATAGTACTGTAAGACAGCTTCAGGTGTGAGTGGCAAAATGCACCAAATGCCAGTAGATAAGATATATATCCTGCTCCACCTGACGGGTGCGTTCTCTTAAAGTTACAGAATGACGCCCAAGCTTTCTTATACATCCTCAGGGTGTTATCGGACAGTGATCTAGTCATAAGAGACCTAGCAGTGGCAAGGTGAGCCGCTAGTCCATCACCAATTGGTTGAACTCGGGAATGGTTGCCGGTGCGTGGTCTGCCTGTGGAGAGACCTGAAAGAAGAGCGACAGGTTACCCCTAGATAAAGCATCCGCCGCTACGTTAGCTTGCCCCTTAATGTGATCACATATAATATGGAAATTATATTGAAGTGATAACCAAACAAGTCTCCTCACAAATGACATAATCTGAGCAGAGGCTGATCTACCCTTAGTGAGTATCTCTACTAAGGCCTCATTATCTGTCAGGAAGAGCACTGACTGATTCCTCCATAGTGGACCCCACACCCGAGCTGCCGCCACCAGCGGGTATATCTCGAATAATGAGGAACACCTGGTGAAGCCCTCCAACCTGACCACCTCCGCTGGCCATTGATCTGCCATCCACCTATGACCGAAAATAGCTGCAAAGCCTACTAAGGATGAGGCATCCGTATGAACTACTGGAGATTCACTTGAAACTGACGGAACAAATAACGATATGCCGTTCCACTGTGACAGGAACTTATCCCACATAACTAAATCTGCCATCGCATTCTGATCTATGACTACCAGGCTATCTTGATCGTGAGCATGTTTCAAGAGCTTCAACAGTCTAGCGATAAATGACCTGCCTTGTGGAATAATGCGTGTAGCGAAGTTAAGCATACCAAGCAGTGACTGGAGATCTGCTTTGGTGACAGTCCTGACGCGTGCTAACCTATGAACTGCTTCCTTAACTCTAATCAATTTGTCCTGCGGGAGACTAGCTTCCATATTAACGGTGTTTAGGCAAATGCCGAGAAAGGTGATGGTAGTATCAGGACCTTCCACCTTGTGTGGGGCAACGGGGACCCTGAGATCTGCAAACATCGCTTGCAGCACCTGCAGGTCCTGAGGAACATGGTTCGGGGATTCTATTAACAGAAAGTCATCCAGATAGTGAATTACGTGATTGACCCGGAACAAATCTTGAAGTATCCAATGCAGGGCTATGGCAAACTGGTTAAAAATCCAGGGGCTAGATTTAGAACCAAAGGTCAATTTGTTAGCGAAGTAGTACTTATTTGACCACTTAATCCCATACCATTGCCACAACTCTGGTTGGACAGGGAGCAACTTAAAGGCATCAGTAATGTCGGCCTTAGATAGCCAAGCTCCCCTACCCAGACTGAGAATAACCTGGATAGCTTCATCAATGGATGCATATTTCATAGAAAATTCCTCTGAAGGAATTAATGAGTTAAGGCTAGGTACCGGTAAAGAATGTGGAGCTGACAGGTCATAGATTAGCCTCTTTTTATTGCTAAATTTGCCAGTCACTACACCAACTGGGTTAATCCTCCAACAATCAAAGGGAGGTTGATCAAATGGCCCAAGGAGATACCCCTTATTGAGCTCGGCCTGAATGAGCTGAGAAACTGCTTCGGGATCCTTCGAGGCTGACAGTAGGTTCCTACATTCATAGTTGGTCTGAGGAAGAGCCAGTAAACCTGTATGGAAACCTGCTGACAAACCCTTAATGATGAAACGCACCCAGTTAGTATCTGGATGCGAACCTAACAAGGACTGAAGGAGGCTGACATTCACCATGCCTAGTCATGCCGGTTCCTGGTTTCTTTGTGGGCAAGATGCCCGGGGATGGGCTCTAAAACATATGGCACATAAATGCAATAGCCTACATTGGTTGAAATGACAGACCGCGAAATTGAAATTATTACAGATTTGGGATCTGCCCAAATACTTGATGGGTCGCCCCAACTTGTCTACCCCCGAAGTAGCCTTACTGACTGACGGGCCAGGAGTACTACTCGCCTGTGACAGAGCTGGGTTATCACCGACTGAGCACCAGTCCGTCATATGCGAGTATGAATTGCATTTGGAGCAGGCTGAGGCTTTGAGACCGGCAAAGTGTCTACAGAATAATTCCGTATCAATATTAGACCAATCTACCGTATGTTGGAATTGAACCAACGCCGCTGCAGCTTTTGCTGAGAAGGAACGGTGATAGTCGTAAAAGGCTGACCCACCATACTTATAAGCAAAATCCACCACCTTGTACATATACAGGTCTAACTCCTCCCTGCGCTGAGGATTAGTTGAACAAACAACATCCCTATATAAGCTGAAAGCTAAAACAAACTCTGGGATGCTGAGTTTCCTGCTCAACCGCACATCTTTGGACCTGAGCACAACCGAAACCTCACCACAGACTATGGTTTTGTTGTCCGGTGCCTCATGTGCTGCTATTAGCAAGGATGCTAAATTAACATCCTTGCCATCAATTATATCCTGCCTAATGTTAGCAGAAATAAAATGGGAAGGTGCTATAGAGGGTGTTAGACCTGACCCACCAGTTATACCATTGCGGGAATTAGAAGACCCCGCCGCACTCTGTGCCATCAACCGAGTAGCTGTATTGCCAGCTTCGACCGACTCTAATCTACTTTGAAAGTCCGACATAGATGATGCCATAGAGTTGATGACCGTGTGCAACTGGGTGAGCGAGGTCTGGATCGTAGCCATGGAAACCGTCTCCTGACTCTGGCCCGCCGGATCCGAAGACAGCAATCGAAAAAGTTCCACCTTCCTTGCGGAGGCTGGGAATGGGATGCCTCTTTTGGTCAGCTCTGCCATCAACTTGGGCACTGTCCATGATCTTAACGACTGCCTGGAGTCTCTCGCTGAATCTGATGCCACGCTTGCATGGGAAGATGACGTGTCGCCCACCACAGATTCTTGAGACATCTTTAACTAAAACATGACATGGTTAATGTAGAACAGAAATCCACCACCTGAATTCACCTGAGCCAAGACGTGCTAAGAACCCTCGTATCCACACACGTGACTCGTATCCAGCACACAATTCACCCTACAACCACCCGATGGCCGAACCTGAATGTGGATACCATAGAACTTATTGTGAAGCACCCAGCGAGTATCGGCTGACCCAGATAGTAACGTGAGGCATGCAATTCGTAACTGTAGTGAGGACAGGACCTGAACCTGTCTGTAGTCGTGACAGGCGTATCGAATCGTTGCCTGTAGTCGTGACAGGACTTAATGAGTCTGTAGTCGTGACAGACGTATCGAATCGTTGCCTGTAGTCGTGACAGGACTAAATGAGTCTGTAGTCGTGACAGACGTATCGAATCGTTGCCTGTAGTCGTGACAGGACTTAATGAGTCTGTAGTCGTGACAGACGTATCGAATCGTTGCCTGTAGTCGTGACAGGACTTAATGAGTCTGTAGTCGTGACAGACGTATCGAATCGTTGCCTGTAGTCGTGACAGGACTTAATGAGTCTGTAGTCCTGACAGACGTATCGAATCGTTGCCTGTAGTCGTGACAGGACTTAACGAGTCTGTAGTCGTGACAGACGTATCGAATCGTTGCCTGTAGTTGTGACAGGCTATAACATAATTGTGGACCTATCAGACATATTCAAGTCCTATGTAAAGCTATATGCTGAAAACATTACATATACACGTGTCTTTTTTTTTTTTTTATGCATGAGTTGTGGCAGACTACCACAATAGTACTATACCTGAAGTTGTCTGCTTGTGGATGCCAAAAACAGCTATAAGACTGAATACATAACAGAGTGTTAGCTACTACTGGCTATAACCTCAACCTACCCTAGTCTAAGATAAATCGTAGCTTACATGCCCCGGATGCCTGCGCGTCAGATAAACTCAGCTGCTTCTAATCGCAGAAATCCTTATATGCCAGATAACAAACCGTATATCTAGGAAAATCACAGTAGTGCTATAAGTACTAAAATATATCCCGCTTTTTTTTTTTTTTTTTTTATTTTTTTTTATTAAATATATACATATATATATATATACATATACACACCTACACATATACGCCTGACCCCATGTGACTGCCTAATAATAATTATCCAAACTAACAGTACAAATACACATTCAATTTAAGTAAACCATGAATACTAATGCTATAAGGATTTGTATAGTAGCACTACTGACTTTGACCAGTAGATGGCGTGCAAGTACAGTTTAGCCAGCAGAGCAGTACGATAGAGCAGAGAGACGCCGACAATGAAAACAGCAGAAGGTTGGTATGATCGCATGCTGAACACCCCCGTTCTCTCTCCCCTGTGCGCTGGCCATACAGCCCCGATCTTACCGCTATCTTGCAGAAGTAGTAGGGTAGAAAAAGCCAATGAACTCCGAACTTGCTGCTGCTTGTGAAACGATGTACCGATACCAGGAAGTGACGCAGACGTGCACCACCAGCCGCAAACGAGCTGACGCTGGTGAGGATAGAGGGGGGAAGGCAGCCTTATAAACGCTAAACCCCGCCTCCCCTCATACAAACACAGCAAATATACATTTGCTTATCACTTTCCATCCTCAGCCCTATCACGGCTGGCTACAATTACTAAATTTATTATATTTATTACCAACAATTTAATACCTATTTATCCCATTTCACTGAATAATGGTTTTATTGTAATAATGTGCTCATATACTGTTTGATTGTATTTTTACATGCGTTTTTAGAATAATTGACTGTATTTTATTTTATATGTCTATCAATAAAATGTATGATTCTGCATAAGCGAGTGTGCCCAGTATACTTTTTATCCCTATGTAAATAATATCACTCCACTCCCTCCGCCACACAGTCCCATGTAAATAACATCACAACATCTCTCCAGCCCCCTCCAATATACAATCCCATGTAAATAACATCCCTCTCTATCTACAGCCCCCTCCAAAATACAGTCCCATGTAAATAATATCACCTCCTCCCCAGCCGCCTTCAACATACAGTCCCAGGTAAATAATATCACCCCGTCCCCAGACACCTCCAACATGCATTCCCATGTAAACATCACCCCCTCAACATTCAGTCCCATGTAAATAACATCATTCCCCCCACCAGCCACCTTCAACATACAGTCCCACGTAAATAACATCGCCCCCTGAACATTCAGTCCCATGTCAATAACATCACTTCCTCCCACAGCCGCCATCAACATACAGTCCCAGGTAAATAACATCACTGCCTACCCCAGCCCCCTCCGACATACAGTCCCATGTAAATAACATCACTACCTCCCACAGCCGCCTCCAACATACAGTCCCATGTAAATAACATCCCCCTGCCCCAGCCCCCTCCAACATACAGTCCTATGTAAATAACATAATCCCCTACCACAGCCGTCTTCAACATACAGTTCCATGTAAATAACATCACCCTGCCCCAGCCCCCTCCAACATACAGTCCTATGTAAATATCACTCCCTCCTACAGCCACTATTAACATACAATCCCATGTAAATAACATGACCCCCTCCCCAGCCACCTCTAACACACAGTTCCATGTAAATAACATCCATCCCTTCAGCCCTAACATACAGTCCCAGTTAAATAACCTCAACTCCCAGCATTGCTCTGCCTCTCCCTTCACTTACCTCTCCTGATGTAGCAGACATCACTTCAGCTTCTTCCCCTCTTCACTGCTGTCCTGTCCTGCACTGGTCACATGATAGTGGTCCTTTTCAACCACTGACTGTTTTACTGGTCACATGACCTGTGATGTCTCAATTGTATTGTAGTCCTGTGGATGGCAATTCAGTTGGATCTAGCATCAAAAGGTATGCGCTGCATAAATAATTTACAGCCCTATTGAAGTGAATGGTCCTACATATGGGGTACAAAAGAAACGGAACGGATAACGAAAAAAAATTATGTTTGTGTGCATGAGGCAGGTGTAATATATCGCCGTGTGCATCACTGTCAAGTGCACTCACTTTCAAGTTGTTATACACTATGGCCAAAAGACAGTTGCCTGGGCCCTCCAAAGGAACGGGCAGGGGCAAAAATGTTGCTGTTGCCGGCACAAATAAAAGCAGAAGGGTTGGTGGTAGCAGCAGACACAGCAACAGGCCAGAGCTGCCAGTAGCATCCAGCGGTCGTGTTTTGACCAACAATCCAGCTGTACAGGAATGCTTGACTCGCTGTTCAGCATCATCTCAGGTGACAACAGATACACACAGCCAGGAATCGGTGTGGTCCTCTGACACCACGCTTAGTTGGCATGGCCCAGGAAATGCCTACAGTAGGTGCCCTCACTTGTCCTGAACCTGCCTCTTGTTTTTGCTACTCCTTCTGCTAGCCAAGTAATGATAACTGTCGGCTCTGCTCCACTTTTCAGCGAGGATGAGCTTTGTGAGGACAGTCAGCAGTTACAGGCCGCGGCACTCGATTTCAATAAGCAGTTGTGTTTATTAAATATTCCATCCAGAAATAGACATAGGCTAAGGCCAACGTTTCGGTCTCATCCTGAGACCTTGATCACGGCCTGAAATAATACAATATTTGTAATATACATATCAGTATGATTGTGAACAAATTATGTCATATATTGGATATCATGAGGAGTGGATTATGCTAATATATATGTAGATCCATACAATATGTGGCAATAAAGTCTTGCCAGCAGTTGTAGAAGAAGAGATCATACAAAGGTATGAAAAATATATACAAGAAATATATACAGAATATATGCGGTTTTGGATGAACATCATGGTAAAATTAATGCAAACAGGAGTGGAATGCAGAGTAACGCAGCGGTCAGAAGAAACCTATTTTGTAGAAAAAACCCTGTAAAGAGAATTTATGTTTTATACTTTATATAGCTATAAGTATTTGTAGAAATACTGTCTCTAGTAGCATAGATGTATTGGTATTCACATGGTCTTAGGTAAGTATATAATATGATATAGTAAAGGCCTGTTAGTTATCAAGTAGTACCTAATGTTACATTGCCCAAAAGTGCCAGCAAGTGTACCTGACACTGAATGTGTCAATTAAGCCAAAAACAGGGGGTAATGCAAAATCATCTGTGGGAAAAGGTGGCCGGTCCATCTGGACAAGAATATATGAGCTGCATACCTGTATGTAGAGAGCGTCTGGTGCGGTGGATGGTCAGTCTTGTCTGAACCGTGGTGAAGTATTAATGCGGTGTCCGGCGTGGATTGCCGTCCGCCTGACGTCATCACGGCTGTGCGCGTGACGTCACAAGAGGCGTGCTGCGTCACCGCGCATGCGCAGTAGCGCTGATGTGGCGATTCAGGGTATGGGCAAGCGGGGCTGATGACTGAGGGGCAGTATTAATAGGAAAAGGGGCAGAAAACATAAAAATGATGTGTCATCTCTAGAAGAAGCAAGTGGGGGACTAGTATATAATGATTATGTACTAATAGTGCTAAAATTATTCATGGGCAACACGGGGCAATGTAAGAAGATTAAAGTGAATATGGATACATCTATGCACAGTTAGTAGAATATATAAGGGTATATAGATACTAGAGGATACTATATCTATGTGAGAACACATACCACCTGAAGATGTGCTGTGGGGATCATTTTGTCTGAAAAAAGTGGAGGAGAGAAGAAAATTTATATTAATCAATAACACTTAGTTAGAACAACGTATGTCGTTAATAATGTGTTAGAAAACCTTATGGTAACTGATCTTGAACAATTACAGTAATCCAATAATAGTCCATACCCTTGAAATATATAGAGAGACAGTAATTGAACAGAAAGCAAAAACAAATTAGCCGATGTAGGCGGATTAGCCGATGTAGGCGAGACCACCCAAAACGTCCGGGACCGCATTTCAAAACATAAATCTGATATCCGATGCCATAAAATTGAACTTCCGATTCCATATCATTTCATTTCCGCGAAACATCATATCAACCAACTCCAATACCAAGTCTTGGAACACGTACCGTTAGCAAGGAGAGGAGGAAATAGGATTGCGCGCCTAAAACAGCGCGGATCTTTTTGGATTTTCGAACTTAATACCCTGTCGCCATACGGGTTAAACAGAGACTTTGATTTTTGTGTCCTATGAACTTGACCCCCATTTCCTTCCCAAAATGACAATTTGTTTTTGCTTTCTGTTCAATTACTGTCTCTCTATATATTTCAAGGGTATGGACTATTATTAGATTACTGTAATTGTTGAAGATCAGTTACCATAAGGTTTTCTAACACATTATTAACGACATACGTTGTTCTAACTAAGTGTTATTGATTAATATAAATTTTCTTCTCTCCTCCACTTTTTTCAGACAAAATGATCCCCACAGCACATCTTCAGGTGGTATGTGTTCTCACATAGATATAGTATCCTCTAGTATCTATATACCCTTATATATTCTACTAACTGTGCATAGATGTATCCATATTCACTTTAATCTTCTTACATTGCCCCGTGTTGCCCATGAATAATTTTAGCACTATTAGTACATAATCATTATATACTAGTCCCCCACTTGCTTCTTCTAGAGATGACACATCATTTTTATGTTTTCTGCCCCTTTTCCTATTAATACTGCCCCTCAGTCATCAGCCCCGCTTGCCCATACCCTGAATCGCCACATCAGCGCTACTGCGCATGCGCGGTGACGCAGCACGCCTCTTGTGACGTCACGCGCACAGCCGTGATGACGTCAGGCGGACGGCAATCCACGCCGGACACCGCATTAATACTTCACCACGGTTCAGACAAGACTGACCATCCACCGCACCAGACGCTCTCTACATACAGGTATGTAGCTCATATATTCTTGTCCAGATGGACCGGCCACCTTTTCCCACAGATGATTTTGCATTACCCCCTGTTTTTGGCTTAATTGACACATTTGTAGTATACGGGAGTTGTAATACCCGTTACTACCAAAGGTCACTTGGTGTGCTGTCGTCCCTCCTAATTATGGGAAGTTGCTATATGTCAGTTTTATAAAATGTAATGTAATGTGTGTATTTCCCTGTCACTGAAACTTGCACTTACAGGCCTGCTAGGGGTGTCATTCCTACTTCTAGTCCATAGAGGGAGCTAGGGAGCCCTAGTTTATATAAGGCCAGACAGGGAAGTGCAGGGGGGACGGAGTCTAGTATCTGTAATCTACAGTTGGAGTTTAGACAATGTCTGAGACAAGTCCAGGCCTGAAGCCTGCTGTTCAGGAGAAGATTCCCTCCTGAATACCCATATGCAGAAGCAGGAACATCTTAGCCTAAGGGCCTGAGGAACCATTCAGAAGCTAGGAGAGACTGAGGCAAAGATCAGAGGAGCCAGAGGTACTGAGAGAAACAGAAGAGGTACTTATTTAAGCCATCATCAAGGAGATAAAGCCAGACTTAGGTTAATGGGCCTTGGTGAAGATATGCTATGTTCCAGGATCAGACAGAATTAGAGTGCAAGCTCCTCTGCTGCAAGTCCTGTGTTCAACACTCTGTAATTACCCTGCTGTACTGAATTGCCTGCATCGACCGAATTGCAAAATCGACTGTATGCTGAGGAACTGCGTTTCCAATATTGTCTCTGCCTGCAAACTACTAAAGTTGAAGTTCTGTTTTAACACCACGTTTCCTCAAATTATTTCTGCTTTCCGCAAACGGCGTGCCACCGTTTACTTGGCACTGGCGTCACGAACTATTCCCTACCTATACCTGCCCTTGCAGAGAGTCAGCTGTACCAGGTTAGTGTCTATTGCACTACATCACCCAGAAACACCTACTACACACAACTTGAGTACGCTGCACCTCTCTTTTGGCGTCACGAACAGGATACGCACGCTTTCTAGTGCAAGAAGCGTGAACTTTGTGCCTTATACAGTTGCCCTGTGACCAAAGTGACAATTTTCCTGTTTTATTCAAGTGGACTTTGTGGATTAAAAATCATACCCAAAGTGTGTCAAAAACTTCTAAAAAGCGCTGTGCAGTATTGCGCTATCCAGAGGAAGAAAATCGCTTCATTGGAGTGTGGTTTTGTGGACTTTAAACATTCCTGCTTGCCGTCAGTGAATAGACAGCGTTTGTACCTAAAGATGGCCGCTGAGCTTGCTGAATTTACTGCTGCGTCACCTTCATCCCGAAAAGGCGGGAAAAATTGGCGCCTTTCTGAGGAAAAAGCGGGAAGAAGGTCAAGGGCAGGCGCCACGGCTTATCTGGACATTTGCATGTCTGCCAGCATGGACACCGCCTTCCATATACTGGAATACCTGGGGGGCGGCTCCCCAGTGCAGTGGGAGGAGCTGGCTACTCTAATTGACGCGACCCTATCGCTCTCCTCAGAAGGATCGAGCATGTTGGATTGTGAGCAGAGTGTGGCTGCAGCGTCCGCACCTGAAAAAGAACAGATGTCTAATGTTGGTGTAGAGCCAGAGGAGGCTCCACCGGCCTACGCTCCGGGACCGGAGCAACCCGCCTGCCGCACCAGGGAGAAAGAACCCGAGCCCTACTATGGCTCATGGAGGGACTTTTTCCAGCCATCGTTCAAATGGTCTTCCCTGATGGCGGAGATTCGAGAGGCCGCTATTAAGCGAAATACCAAGACTAAGATCGTGTATGAGGAATTGACCAAGACCATACATGAGAAGCATACACACACCCAACCCCGCCTGGAAAGGAGAAAGGGAGTGGTGCTGTCGTTTGACAAACCCCGTGGCTACGGGTTTATTCAGGACTATCTAACTGGCAGAGACCTCTATGTTAATCGAAGGTCTGTCAAAAGAGACTACCTCCCTTCGTACCAGCACAGCCTCCGCGAGGGAGAGGAAGTGGAGTACACCCCTGCCGAGGGCCTGCGAGGCCCTTATGCGACTGCTGTGACCCGTCCCAAGCGAGCACCTGAGGATTGCGAGGCAGAAGACAGAGAAGACTACTCTGGCTGCGAGCGAGAACCGGAACGCTCTCCAGAGCCGGCCCATCACGCCTTTCAGGAGCGGAGCTCCTTCATTGGGCCAAACGTCTTCTGGCAGCCAACCGTGTTGGAGAAATGGGTGAGCCCCTATCCTTCCCCCGAGCTGCCTCGTCGGGAGAAGACAATATCTGAGCTGGAGCAGTTAAAAGGACTTAGTGCTACCTTTGAGAACATCCGGATGGGACGGAGACCAGATGCAAGTCCAGAACCTGAAGAGGCCGAGTCCGCATCATCGGTAACTGTACCTGCGCCGGCGGCGCCAGCAGAGGACAGCGACTCCGACACAGAGAGCATCGGTGAGCAGATCGTCCGGCTGGAGGAGAAGTTGCGGGAGTTGCGTAAGACCTACACCGCCAGGATCCAGACACCGCCGAGGAAGGATGAGGTAAGGGTGCCTGTCACCACCCGCCGACCGCCTTCTGTTGTCACCGCTCCGTCAGTGCCCCAGACCGGACCCGCGATTGCCGTGAATTGCTGCACCCAGAGCACCGGACCGCTTGCTGCGGCGGTGCCAAGCATGTCACACCCTGCAGTGATTATGCCAGGGCCGGCACGGTCCATCAGAGGGTTCACCCCTAGGCCTATGGGGCCAATACCTATTAGGGGCCCCTTTACCCTACAGCTGCCCCCTGATACAGTCATGTGGGCCCATCCTCCTGTAGAGGACTACTACAGACGGTACCTGCCAGCAGAGCCAAGTAGCTACAATATGCCACTGTGATCAGCCTGCTAGGCCTTTGATTTATTTCTTCATAAGAAGTGGATGTTAACCCTTCCAGGACAGGAGTCCTATGTTGCTGGTCCTTTGTTGCAGCTGCCAGTTTGTCCACGGCTCAGTGGTAGGTGTTGACCACTGAAATCACAAAGTCAGCAAGGCCACGTTTGTTTCCAGGACCTCCTGCCTGCTTTTGTTACCCCACGTCAAGTTGTGCCTGTTCCTTTGTTGCACCTTTTACCCTTCACCCCCTTTTCAGGTTGATCAGGGGTATTACAGCACTTGTCTTTGCTGTCCGTTTGTTGTGCAACTTCATACTAAGGAACCGTGCCCGGAGACAGACTCAAAAGTACCTGAGCCTCTGAGATTCTTATTCTTTTAAAAGTATTGTGCCCAGAGATGGATTCCACCGCATGAGAGCCTCTGTGATTTAATAAGAAATAACCTGGGTACGGACTCATGTTTGTTATTTGAGCCTCCAAGAACTTTTATACCGTTTTCTACTGTTTTATCATGGACTTATTCATTGTCATGGACTATCCTGGTTCTAATGTTACGCTGTGCCAGGTCAGCGCCCCCGTTCCATTCACTATCCTGAGAGAAGAGAACGACGCCCCTTGTCACTACCCTGCACCTTTGCCAATTGGACCTGATGCAAATGTAAATGCAGATGAATTACATGTATGTATGCCTGCATGTCTCTATTTTCTATTTCAGGTAGAGATTCCAGTTGGGCGACCCATGATGGAGTACGAGGTCGTACTCAGCTTAAAGCAGTGGGGTATGTAGTATACGGGAGTTGTAATACCCGTTACTACCAAAGTGTCACTTGGTGTGCTGTCGTCCCTCCTAATTATGGGAAGTTGCTATATGTCAGTTTTATAAAATGTAATGTAATGTGTGTATTTTCCTGTCACTGAAACTTGCACTTACAGGCCTGCTAGGGGTGTCATTCCTACTTCTAGTCCATAGAGGGAGCTAGGGAGCCCTAGTTTATATAAGGCCAGACAGGGAAGTGCAGGGGGGACGGAGTCTAGTATCTGTAATCTACAGTTGGAGTTTAGACAATGTCTGAGACCAGTCCAGGCCTGAAGCCTGCTGTTCAGGAGAAGATTCCCTCCTGAATACCCATATGCAGAAGCAGGAACATCTTAGCCTAAGGGCCTGAGGAACCTTTCAGAAGCTAGGAGAGACTGAGGCAAAGATCAGAGGAGCCAGAGGTACTGAGAGAAACAGAAGAGGTACTTATTTAAGCCATCATCAAGGAGATAAAGCCAGACTTAGGTTAATGGGCCTTGGTGAAGATATGCTATGTTCCAGGATCAGACAGAATTAGAGTGCAAGCTCCTGTGCTGCAAGTCCTGTGTTCAACACTCTGTAATTACCCTGCTGTACTGAATTGCCTGCATCGACCGAATTGCAAAATCGACTGTATGCTGAGGAACTGCGTTTCCAATATTGTCTCTGCCTGCAAACTACTAAAGTTGAAGTTCTGTTTTAACACCACGTTTCCTCAAATTATTTCTGCTTTCCGCAAACGGCGTGCCACCGTTTACTTGGCACTGGCGTCACAAACTATTCCCTACCTATACCTGCCCTTGCAGAGAGTCAGCTGTACCAGGTTAGTGTCTATTGCACTACATCACCCAGAAACACCTACTACACACAACTTGAGTACGCTGCACATTCAGTGTCAGGTACACTTGCTGGCACTTTTGGGCAATGTAACATTAGGTACTACTTGATAACTAACAGGCCTTTACTATATCATATTATATACTTACCTAAGACCATGTGAATACCAATACATCTATGCTACTAGAGACAGTATTTCTACAAATACTTATAGCTATATAAAGTATAAAACATAAATTCTCTTTACAGGGTTTTTTCTACAAAATAGGTTTCTTCTGACCGCTGCGTTACTCTGCATTCCACTCCTGTTTGCATTAATTTTACCATGATGTTCATCCAAAACCGCATATATTCTGTATATATTTCTTGTATATATTTTTCATACCTTTGTATGATCTCTTCTTCTACAACTGCTGGCAAGACTTTATTGCCACATATTGTATGGATCTACATATATATTAGCATAATCCACTCCTCATGATATCCAATATATGACATAATTTGTTCACAATCATACTGATATGTATATTACAAATATTGTATTATTTCAGGCCGTGATCAAGGTCTCGGGATGAGACCGAAACGTTGGCCTTAGCCTATGTCTATTTCTGGATGGAATATTTAATAAACACAACTGCTTATTGAAATCGAGTGCCGTGGTCATATATCCTATATATTGATTGCCATTACCGCTGAGCACCGGAACTCAACTACGGAGTGCCGTCCAAACAACCTTACAATAGCAGTTACAGGCCAGCCCAGAATGGGAGGAGAGGTCCGCTGAGGACTCCTATAGGCATGCAACTACCAATGAAGACAGTTGGGTGGGAGTGCATGTTCCGAGAGGTTAGGGACATGCACAAGAGATACAAGTGACTCACAGTGACACAGTGTGAGGGTGACACAAGTGACTCACAAGCATATGTAGATGGTAATGTAGCCAATCGCACGTGGGATTTGGGTGAAGATGGGGCATCATCATCAGGTGGTGAGGGTGGCAGCGTGCCCGTAAGACAGCAGGGTGGAAGTAGTGGGAGATCTGGAGACAAACGCGGGAGGAGTACACCGTCTGCTACTCAGGAGACTACTGTACCTGTGAGGAACGCACTAGCAGTGCACGGGTTCATAAAAGCAGCGGCAGGCATCACTCAATGGTGGAGGGAAAATGCTATTCTCGGCAGTGTGGGAATTTTTCGCAAAGTCACTGGGGGCTGTTAGGGTGGTGATAGGCAGGATGTGTGGGCAGAAGGTGAGGCATGGCCAGAGTGCTAATGTTGGCATGACTGCAAAATGCTCTTCCACAACATTGCCTGATATGCAACATTTCCACTCGGAATTCCATGCTCCATGTTAGACCACCTGTATGAGCAGAGGAAGGTGGTCAATGATTTTTTAATGCTGCAGATGGACAAGTTTACACCCCAGTGTAACTTCCATGTTAGCCAGTCGCAGCTCATGCGTGACATATGCCGTTTGCTTAGGCCCTTGTCAGTTGGCAGAACTATGGGATGAATGATATCATTCCACTCCTTTACATCCTGGAGGGAATGCTGAGAAATATGACTGACGAAGTCACAGAAGATGTGGCGCCTACATCTCAGGGTCACCTAAGCCCTGGGGAGGATGAACTGGCAGAGGTGGAGGATGAAAAGGACATAAACGCCCAAAATTTTTATACACAACTAGGTAGTTTAACTGCCCAACGGACAGGAGAGGAGCAGGAGTAGCTGGAGGTCGATGACGAATATGATCCTGACAAACCTTGGCAGTATGCATGGAGGCAGGGAGGCCCTCAGTCTTTTGCACAACTGGCCAGATGTATGCTGTCATGTTTGCGTAATGACAGCCGCATTGTTAGGATTCGGCAGATGGATGACTACTAGCTATCCACATTGTTAGACCTTCGCTACCTGTCAAAAATGGGTGCAGTTTTTGGACCTTCTGAGAGGGATAAAAAAATGGACTACTATAGAGACATGCTGTGTTGTCGGTTGGTCGATGTCTAGAAGCACCATCACCTGTCCTCAGGAAGGTCTGACCGGGGAGACCCTCTGCCCTTACGCTCCACTGCCATGACTGGGGAGGGGGGTCTAGGAGCAGCACCAGCTCCATAAGCAGCAACTTAAGTCTGGAGTCTCTGATATGCAGTTTTCTTCAGCTGCCTTCTGAAGAAACCACCCAGCAGCAGCAGGACATGTGCAACGAAGGGGGTACTACCAGGGGTCCCTTAAAGTGAAAGAGTTTTTTGTCGTGACGCTAGTTGCATTTCAGCAACAGGGAACGGAGTCCCCTTAAGTAGATGATGTTCGTGATAGGTGGTACCCAGGTGTAGGAATGCCAGAGTAGGGCAAAGGTAGCCTATAATGTCCCTTTAGGTGTTGTGGCTGTGCACGTGTCACGGTGCTCCTACCTGGATATGTTGGAACCCCAGGCGTTGTCAGCCGAAGCAGTGCAAACAGGAGGGAATAGTTGAGGGATTTGTAGAAATGATTGAGTCCAGACTTTGTATTAACGTTGGAAACAACTGTACTTGACTAAACTTGCATAAGAAAACAATCTTACAACTTTATCTTGGTCACCAGCAAACTTTGGCATAAGTTTTGGCAGGCAAACACATTTTGCTGCTACATCTGAACCTCTTTAGCTCTGCTGTGCTATCAGGATTAAATAGAAACTTTTCCTTTGCTGTATGCTGCAACTTAACCTTCTGCAGTCTTGTCTGTCTTTATCCAGGAAACTTTACCCCTGGCTTGTGAGGCTTGCAGCTTGGGCCTCTATATCCAGCAGACCTGAAGGTGTGCTCTGCTGGCTTGCACACTACCTCCCCCTTCCAGGGGGTACTTCAGTCTGACCTTTACTAACTAAAACTCCTCCCTCCCTTAGAGAGGGTCAGAATTGAAAAAACTGGTTTCACTCTATTTTACCAGTAGCACTGCCAAGTCTGCTGCCACCTCTGGTGAACCAGGCACATTACATGAACATTAACAATTTCAAACATAGGAAATGCACAGTGTGGAGGACCTGGACAAAATACACAGAATGACACTGTACCAGCACACACAGATAGGAGCGGGGCGTAGGAGTGGTAATGCCACTCGGGGGCATTAAACATGCAGCAGAGCCTGCTGCTGCTGGGTGAGCTCTCCCCATCACCTATGATCAATAGTTTGAGCCTAAGTTATATACCTCAAGCTTTACAATAGTAATCTTATGATTTGTTATTATCATTGATGATTAGAGATGAGCGAACTTCTTAAAAGTTCGATTCGGCTGATTCGACAAATTTCACGAAAAAATTTGCTTTGTAACGAATTACTTTGTCACAAAGCGCATTTTTTTTCAAGTAGCGGGTGCAATGAAAGGAAGCTGCGATAGCGCCGCCCCCTTCATTGTACCTCTCAGATGCCTCATACATGATTGCGGCATCCGAGTGTAAAATTAACATAAAAAAACAAAAAAATTCAAACTTACTGCCTAGATTTGCTTGCAACGGGCCGGCCGCCGCCATCTTGCTTGAAGATCTCGGCCGAAATCCTGTGCGGCGTGAGATTACATCATCACGCTGGCTGGCGTGGTGAGAAATAACGTCATCACGCCTGCCGGCATAATGATGTCATCTCGCGCCGCACAAGATTTTGGCTTAGATCTTCAAGGAAGATGGAGACTGCCAGCTCGTCGCGACCAAATGGAGGAGGTAAGTTTTAATTTTTTTGTTTTTTATACTATTTCAGGTTAAATCAATTCGCTGACACGAAGCACAAGGAAATTCGGCTTCTAGGCGAATCGAATTTATTCTGAAATTTGTATCGCAATCCACTTCGAGGGATTAGATTCCCTCATCTCTATTGATGATGATAAGATAACTGTTGACCTTGCGTCCAGTTTACACAGCACAACCTGAATACAAGACTGGAAGCATTTCTAACGTGGAAAGGTAAAAATAAAACCACCTAAAATCTGTTTATAAACATAAAAACTTATTTTCAGCAATAGGTCCTTTTCTGATAATATTATAAATATATTCCCATGGCTCGTTTTGTCTGGGGAGATATCATCAGGGGAAATAAAATGGCCATCATCCTATTAGTACACACAGAACCTGTCCTAATCACACAGCAGGACAAGTTACTTCAGAACACTGAGCTAAAGAACTGCCTCATCCTCCTCTCTGCTTGTCAGAGATTATGATCCTGAATACAGATGATAAGATCTTCAGCTGAATCTCTGTAGGAATAGAGTCCATGAGTAGACATGCAGTACAGAGAGGAGGTGGGGGTAAGGTGCACCAGTACTTGTAGTCTCCATTACCACAGTCTGTCCTCTCTGTAATTCATGTCGCCTCATGGACTCCATTCCTACAGAGATTCAGATGAAGATCTTATCTCTATTCAGGATTATAATCCCTGACAAGCAGAGCAGAGAGGTGGATGAGGCAGCTCTTTAGCTCAGTGTTGTGAAGTAACTTGTCCTGCTGTGTGACTAGGACAGGTTTTGTGTGCACTAATAGGACGGTGGCCATTTTATTTCTCCTAAGACAAAATGAGCCATTATAATTAATAAAAGATATTTGGGAATATATTTATATTAAAGTACATTTTAAGTATTCTCTTAATTCCCAGAGAACCGATTTAAAGTTTACGATTTACACCTCCCTAAGGGCGGGTTCACATCAGCGTTACGAATTTTGTCATTGCTTTTTGTTATAACATGGTTTTAACTGAAAATAATGGAATTTGTAGGATGTAATTCAAAATGAAAACCTTTAGAGACATTTAGTTTTGAACCAACATAATAGAGGTCTATGGGCAAGCAGGAGGGATCTGTCTGGTTTCCGTTATGCAGGACAGAAAAGAAAATCCTGTCGTGTCGTGTCCATATTATTTTATATGTCCCTTATCAGTATTTTTTTTCAAGGAGGTGTTCTCGTGTGCTTAGTAGATCAGGCTTGATAGACTGAAGAGTATTGTGAGCGAGCACTCATACACTTGGCAACCAGATTGACATATGCAGAAAATATTTATTAAATCCCCATAAAATACAAGTAATAAAATTTATAAGAACAATGTAGCAATAATATACAACATTACAGTCACATATATTGTGGTAGATATGATCGACACTATATTCATATGACTCAATAGTGTCGATAAATTCAATAATATATATCACACCAAAAAACTTCAAGTATATGCTGTTATTTGGGAAAGAGGGGGCGCCATCTTCTAGCGCTCTATCCCAATTTGGGAAACTGAATGTCACTGAAAATGTTGTAGGTGTATTCACTGGGAGCGCAATATGTTCATAAAGTGTCCACAGGAATCCGGATAATATGAAAAGTCTCTTATAGCATATCCTTTTAAGCTCGATATGAGCTTTGGATTGAAGAAAACTTTAAATCGATGTTTTGCTTAGGCCTCATGCACACGACCGTATTTTTTTGCGGTCCGCAAAACGGGGTTCAGTTTTTCCGTGATCCGTGACCGTTTTTTCGTCCGTAGGTCTTCCTTGATTTTTGGAGGATCCACGGACATGAAAAAAAGGTCGTTTTGGTGTCCGCCTGGCCGTGCGGAGCCAAACGGATCCGTCCTGAATTACAATGCAAGTCAATGGGGACGGATCCGTTTGACGTTGACACAATATGGTGCAATTTCAAACGGATCCGAGCCCCCATTGACTTTCAATGTAAAGTCAGGAGTTAATATACCATCGGATCGGAGTTTTCTCCAATCCGATGGTATATTTTAACTTGAAGCGTCCCCATCACCATGGGAACGCCTCTATGTTAGAATATACCGTCGGATTTGAGTTACATCGTGAAACTCAAATCCGACAGTATATTCTAACACAGAGGCGTTCCCATGGTGATGGGGACGCTTCAGGTTAGAATATACTAAAAGAACTGTGTACATGACTGCCCCCTGCTGCCTGGCAGGTGCTGCCAGGCAGCAGGGGGCAGCCCCCCCTGTAGTTAACACATTGGTGGCCAGTGTGGCCGGCCCCCCCTCCCTCCCCTGTAGTTAACTCATTGGTGGCCAGTGCGGCCCGCCCCCCCCCCTCCCCTGTAGTTAACTTATTGGTGGCCAGTGCGGCCGGCCCCCCCTCCCCTGTAGTTAACTCATTGGTGGCCAGTGCGGCCGGCCCCCCCCTCCCCTGTAGTTAACTCGTTGGTGGCCAGTGGGCCCCCCCTCCCTCCCCTGTAGTTAACTCGTTGGTGGCCAGTGGGCCCCCCTCCCTCCCCTGTAGTTAACTCGTTGGTGGCCAGTGGGCCTTCTCCCCTCCCTCCCCCTCCTAATTAAAATCTCCCCCCTATCATTGGTGTCAGCGGAGTGTACCGATCGGAGTCCCAGTTTAATCGCTGGGGCTCCGATCGGTAACCATGGCAACCAGGACGCTACTGCAGTCCCGGTTGCCATGGTTACTTAGCAATTTGTAGAACCATGTCTGCGTCCGGCCGGGAGCTCCTCCTACTGGTAAGTGACAGGTCATGTCACTTACCAGTAGGAGGAGCTCCCGGCCGGATGCAGACATCGCAGCTCGCAGGTAAGTATAATGGTTCTACAAATTGCTAAGTAACCATGGCAACCGGGACTGCAGTAGCGTCCTGGTTGTCATGGTTACCGATCGGAGCCCCAGCGATTAAACTGGGACTCCGATCGGTACACTCCGCTGCCACCAATGATAGGGGGGAGATTTTAATTAGGAGGGGGAGGGAGGGGAGAAGGCCCACTGGCCACCAACGAGTTAACTACAGAGGAGGGAGGGGGGGCCCACTGGCCACCAACGAGTTAACTACAGGGGAGGGGGGGCCCACTGGCCACCAATGAGTTAACTACAGGGGAGGGGGGGGCCGGCCGCACTGGCCACCAATGAGTTAACTACAGGGGAGGGAGGGGGGGGGCGGCCACACTGGCCACCAATGTGTTAACTACAGGGGGGGGCTGCCCCCTGCTGCCTGGCAGCACCTGCCAGGCAGCAGGGGGCAGTCATGTACACAGTTCTTTTAGTATATTCTAACCTGAAGCGTCCCCATCACCATGGGGACGCCTCTGTGTTAGAATATACTGTCGGTTCTGAGTTTTCACAAAGTGAAAACTCAGCTATGAAAAAGCTTTTATGCAGACGGATCTTCGGATCCGTCTGTATAAAAACTAACCTACGGCCACGGATCACGGACACGGATGCCAATCTTGTGTGCATCCGTGTTCTTTCACGGACCCATTGACTTGAATGGGTCCGTGAACCGTTGTCCGTCAAAAAAATAGGACAGGTCATATTTTTTTGACGGACAGGATACACGGATCACGGTCTCGGCTGCAAAACGGTGCATTTTCCGATTTTTCCACGGACCCATTGAAAGTCAATGGGTCCGCGAAAAAAAATGGAAAACGGCACAACGGCCACGGATGCACACAACGGTCGTGTGCATGAGGCCTTACCGTCTAGCGTCTGCTGTCTCCCTATTGCTTCAATGGAGCTTTAAATATTTGCCGGCTTATTTAGTCGCTCCATACAGCAAGCTGGTTTGAATTTCGCGGGAGTTCCAAAGATCGCAGGAGTTGCCACTCTGTTCCGCAATTTCCTTTGGTGCAGCTTTCGACGATAAGAATAGTCAATCCTTTACTGTAGAGATTTTCTTCTGTATGGCCATACAGTATTATCGGAGGCTTTTCAATGCAGGTACATCACTTGTTTCACCATACGCGTTACGGGTAGATTCCCTCTGATCTTTGGAACTCCCGCGAAATTCAAACCAGCTTGCTGTATGGAGCGACTGAATAAGCCGGCAAATATTTAAAGCTCCATTGAAGCAATAGGGAGACAGCAGACGCTAGACGGTAAGCCAAACATCGATTTAAAGTTTTCTTCAATTCAAAGCTCATATCGAGCTTTAAAGGATATGCTATAAGAGACTTTTCACATTATCAGGATTCCTGTGGACACTTTATGAACATATTGCGCTCCCAGTGAATACACCTACAACATTTTCAGTGACATTCAGTTTCCCAAATTGGGATAGAGTACTAGAAGATAATACCCCCTCTTTCCCAAATAACAGCATATACTTGAAGTTTCTTGGTGTGATATATATTATTGAATTTATCGACACTATTGAGTCATATGAATATAGTGTCGATCATATCTACCACAATATATGTGACTGTAATGTTGTATATTATTGCTACATTGTTCTTATAAATTTTATTACTTGTATTTTATGGGGATTTAATAAATATTTTCTGCACATGTCAATCTGGTTGCCCAGTGTATGAGTGCTCGCTCATTACTCTATTACTACATTTGCCTTTTAAGAGAGGGTGGGGTGATTCCCTCTATATGAGCTTGCAGCACCATACCTTAACTACTTGTTAGTGAGCCACCTCAACCTACCACTAGTTTTTATACTTTTGGATATGTGCAAAGGTCACTATGAAAGGAGGCAGAGGAGGTGAGCTGTGTCCATGTTATTTTATATTCCCCTTATCAGTATTTTTTTTTAAAAGGCGATGCTCTCCGTACTCAACAGATCAATAGTGATAGGCTAAAGAGTATTGTGGGCATGCTTTTTGACATGTGCAAAGGTCATTATAGGGGTCATTTATGAAGCTGAAATATGCCTATTGGTAATTTCACAGTAGCGTTATTCTTTTCCGGTATTGAAATCCGGTAAAGGGTCTCAATACCGGGAAAAAACTCATCAGTTTTGACAAAATCTTTGCCAAAATCCCGGGACAATACCGCACTTGCCGGATCCGGCATTAATTTCCATAGTGACGTATTAATGCCGAATCCAGTACCAAGTGTTGTGGAAATTGCCGCACCGCCGGATCCGGTTTTCCGTTCTGTGCATGCGTCGCGATATAGGAGGAGCTAGTTTTGCTTTTGATCTTTTAATTAAATACCGGATCCGTTATTCCGGATGATACCGGATGAGACGGATCCAGTATATCACCGTATCTGTCTAACGGATCCGGGGGAAAAAAGCTATTAGTTTGTATACGACTTGTCGGATCTGGCAGGCAGTTCCATTGCCGGAACTGCCTGCCAGATTCTAACAACACTAGTGTGAAAATACCCTTAATTAGGTGTATTTCATGCGCAGATTGCTTAAAGGGGTTCTGCACTTTGATTAAACTGATGATCTATCCTCTGGATAGATCATCAGCTTCAGATCGGCGGGGGTCCGACACCCGGGACCCCCGCCGATCAGCTGTTTGAAAAGGCAGCGGCGCTCCAGCAGCGCCGCGGCCTTCTCACTGTTTACCGCCGGCCCACTGACGTCACGACTAGTATCAACTAGCGTGGGCGGGGCTAAGCTCTGTTCACTTGAATGGAGCTTAGCCGCGCCCAGGCCAGTGATACTAGTCATGACGTCAGTGGGCCGGCGGTAAACACTGAGAAGGCCGCGGCGCTGCTGGAGCGCCGCTGCCTTCTCAAACAGCTGATCGGCGGGGGTCCCGGGTGTCGGACCCCTGCCGATCTGAAGCTGATGATCTATCCAGAGGATAGATCATCAGTTAAATGAAAGTGCAGAACCCCTTTAATAAATGTGCCCCTATGTGTTTATTGTGCTCATATACCCCATAGTTTGGCTTCTGTAGGTGATGTATCATCTACTGTGGTTTCTCCTAGTAGAAGCTGAGACTCGCACTCTCTCTCTTAGGCCTCATGCACACAACCGTGCTGTGTTTTGCGGTCCCCAAATTGCGAATCCGCAAAACACGGAAGCCACCCGTGTGCGTTTCGCAATTTGCGGAATGGAATCGGGGCTAATAGAAATGCCTATTCTTGTCCACAATACGGACAAGAATAGGAGGACATGTTCTATTTTTTTGCGGGGCCACAGAACAGAGCACGGAGTGCTGTCCGCATCTTTTGTGGCCCCGCAAAAAAAATAGACCCATTGAAGTAAATGGGTCAGCGTCCGATCCGCAAAAAATGCGTCTCGGATGCGGACCAAAGCAACGTTCGTGTGAATGAGGCCTTAGGTAACTCTACCTTATTCAACGTCTCTGCAATTCTCGCCTCTCACACATTCTAGTGAAATCTCAGACTTCTCGATCATTTTTGTAAAAAACTAAATTATTTTAGTGCGGCCTGAATCAAGCAGATTTTAATATGCAATTATGCAGATGTGTCTTCATTATACAATTACAAACACACACAGCAGCGAAATTTAATTAATTACCATTCTAGCGGCATGTCATGATATTAACTACTAACTGCCCACAGATGTCTCTCTCCTCTTGATTCACTTACAGTTCAATAATACATAGAAGTAATAAAATAATATAAGAACAGATGACTAAAGCAGATGGCGAGAGACAAATTGAAAGCACAGTGAAATATGCGGCTTTGATTCGGCACCAGCCTATAGTTGCGGTATGTGTTTTTGTAAAATAATGAGGTTACTTTGTTTGAACAACCATTATTTAGCAGCTTTCACGCAGCATTAATTAGAATAAATATGGCAATATTTCCAGTGAGCTTTAGTTAGGTACGGTCATTTTCATCTGTTTTTATATGTGTATTTATTTTATTTGTATGTAGGTAGTTTTTATGCATGTATTTTATTCTATTTTCTGTACACGATAAGGGGGGCACCATCTTGCCAGTGCTTATCGTGCAGCTGTTCAAAAATATGCTTTACAGCAGCTACATGGCACACAGCTCATTGGGAGGGGGGGGTGGATAATCAATAGTGTTGATCACGAATATTCAAATTTTTATCGCGAATATAGGTACTTCGAAAATTCGCAAATATTTTGAATATAGTGATATATATTCGTAATTTCGCATATTCAATAATTTTTTTAATCAGTACACATGATCCCTCCCTGCTTCTAGCTTGAGGGGCCAATGAGAAGGCTGCAGTATATTTGACTTTAGGAGTAGTGTTTGTGAATTTTCGTAATACGAATTTTTCAACTATTAGACAAAGACGATTATAGCACTATATTAGCTAAATTGCTCTATATTAGTTTTTTTTTTCTAATATTCTCTATATTGCTATACCTTTGTTTTTTTCGAATATTCGTAATATTCTAAAACAAGAATATATAGCAATATAGCGAATATTCGAAGAAAAAAAAAACGAATATAGAGCAATTTAGCTAATATAGTGCTATAATCTTCTTTGTCTAATAGTTGTAAGTTGAAAAATTCGCAATAAAAATTTGCATTACGAAAATTTGCATATTACACGATCATTACCTTGCCGATTTTTCGTGTAAAAAAATCGTAGAATATAACGAATATTCGAATTTGCGAATATTCAACGAATATTCTACAAAATATTCGCGAATTCGAATATGACCCCTGCCGCTCATCACTTATAATCAAGCCCTGCACTCCAAAATGTTAACTTTAAGGCTACTTTCACACTAGCGGCACGGACCTCCGGCAGGCTGTTCCGTCGGGTGAACAGCCTGTCGGATCCGTCCTGCCGCTAGTGAACGTGTGTCCCCGGACTGCCGCTCCGTCCCTATTGACTATAATGGGGGCGGAGTTCCGGCGGAGACACGGCGAGAGACTGCCGGAATAAATGTCGGACATGTCGTAGTTTTATTCCGGCAGTCTCTCGACGTGCACTGCCGTGCCTCCACCGGAACTCCGCCCCGCCCCCATTATAGTCAATAGGGACGGAGCGGCAGTCCGGGGACAAAAGTTCACTAGCGGCAGGACGGATCCGACAGGCTGTTCACCCGACAGAACAGCCCGCCGGAGGTCCGTAGCCTAAAAGTAGCATAAAAGCCTTTGCAACTTTTTGGGCTTATTTGCGCAAAAATGTTGCAACAGTTTGTATTTCACACTACTCACTCCAGTTTCGGGATGGGAAAGTGGACATTTGTCAAACAAGATGTGACATTTGAAAAAATGATTAACGTCATGTAAATTACAGCAACACAGATGTCTTCAAAACGGACTTAAAAAATTCTCCTCATGATAAATTTCCTTCGTGGATGTCTATGGGAGAGTGTTATGGGCATGCTCTGTGACATGTGCAATAGGAGAGGTGTATTTTCAAGAAATTAGGGAAATTAGTGACTGGGGTCTGTAATTCTTCTTTATAAGGCCTCTTGCACATGAACATATGCCCTCCAAGACATACGGTTTGTGAGCGGGCCATATGTCCCGGAGCGGCATACATCGTGCCCACGGGAGCGCACAGCATTATAGATTACAATGATGTTGTGCACATCGGGCCGCCAACGGGGTTATTGTCCCGCACTCATAAGATCATATAAGTGCGGGACAGTAGCCCCGCGGGCGGCTCGACGTGCACAACATCATTGTAATCTATGATGCTGTGCGCTCCCGTGGGCACGATGTATGCCGCTCCGGGACATATAGCCCGCTCACGGACCGTATGTCTTGGAGGGCATACAGTCGTGTGCATGAGCCCTAAGTCACAGCTTTTCCTAGCAGACCACCAGCTCAGGGGTCTGGTTACCATAATACCCAGAGAAAGAACCAAACACAATTTCGCCTATAGCATCCCAATATCCAACAATTGTGGTTAAGGAGGTGCTCAGATGGCCCTGGGACCATAACTACCATAGCGGCAGACCATGCGGCTGCTATTGGGGCCCAAGGCAAGAGGGGGCCCAGTCTTAGTTGGGATTATCTCCTCTTCTACTGGAGGTGAAAACTTGGTCAGGACTCTACCCTCTAAAGCAGGGATCAGCAACCTTCGGCACTCCAGCTGTTGTGAAACTACAATTCCCAGCATGCTTCATTCATTTCTATGAGAGTTCTTAGAAGAGCAGAACAAGTATGCATGCTGGGAGTTGTAGTTTCACAACAGCTGGAGTGCCGGAGGTTGCCTACCCCTGCTCTAAAGGAACAACTTTTAGGCTACTTTCAGACTAGTGTTTTTGCAGTGAGCCAGACCGACAGGGGAATCATACGTGAGGTCACGGTGTGAGCAATAGGTGGGCCGAGGTAAATACAGATCTGGTTACTCACGGTTACGTCGTCCCTGGGCAGGCTCGCATAAGTGAAAAGGAGAACGGCATAAGGATTCTCTGGGGCACACTCTGGTGTAAGGGACACAGGCCAGATGGTGGTTCGCGGTGCCCTTGATGGTCTGTATTAATGTGCCTATGGCAATGTCCCTTGTAGTCGTGACGCCAGTACCTTTTATGGTGGTACAACCATTTACTGTAGTGTTAACTGAGGAATTGGAGACTGAGACAAGGATGGTGCAATCCAGCTTATAACTTTTACTGAACGTTGCTCCTGATAACGGTTACATCCAAGTATAAGACAGTCTCTAGTACATCCAGATATGAAATACAGTCTCTCATGCATACGGGGGTAGGATATTGTAAGTGCTCAGATAAAACAGGCTCTTTGTCTTTTATATATATGAAAGCTACTTCTTCAGACTAGGCTTTTTAAGTATAAAAAGTCTTAGGCTCCATTCACACGTCCGTGGTGTTTTGCGGACCCACAAATTGCGGATCAGCAACACACCCGCCCGGCACCCCTATAGAAATGCCTATTCTTGTCCGCAAGCTGCGGACAAGAATAGGACATGTTCTATCTTTTTCCGGAGCTGCGGACCTGAAGATCGGGGCCGCGCTCCGCAAATGCGGATGCTGACAGCACACTGTGTGCTGTCCGCATCCATTCCGTCCCCATAGAAAATGAATGGGTCCGCACCCGTTTCGCAAAATTGCGGAACGAATGCGGACCCATTTGCGGACGTGTGAATGGAGCCTTAGGCTGGTATTAACTCTCGCCTTATTCTAACCTGAATTAAAGGTGGTTTTGAGAATCCTTGAACCTCTATTTCCAGTGCTTTTCTGACAGTCGGCCTAACTGTCCTCAGGATTTAAACTGGAGGTGTGGATGCCGGAAGCTGTGTCCTACACCTAATTGCAAAGGTGCCTGGGAAGCCTTTGAGTACGGCCGTTTGCTATCCTTTGACTTGAATAAAATATACTAATCCCCTTGAATACTTGCTGTCTGCAGCTTGTCACTGGTCACCCCGGAGGAGCGAGCTGTAGAAGTAGATTTCTCACCTCTAGGCTGAATCTTGTAGGCTTTAACCCTGGACTGTGGAGCCAACAGGGAGAGAGCAGAGATGCAGGAGGCCTCCCTCCAGCAGGCAGCTACATCTTGGCTGCTGTCTGACTAGACTTCACTAGACACTCTCTAAGTAGGCCTGAGCTAAGCTATATATACACACTGTAACACTGCCCCATCTAGTGGAGAAACTAGTGTAGGCCTGTGTAAAGGATCACATAGTGACATGGGAGAATATGACATAAGATGCAGTACAGCATACAGGCATAATATATGACAATAAAGCACAATCAAACTAGTTTGCGGTGCCCACGATCACGAGTGGGACACTGCATTTTGGCTTTCCGTTTGTGAGATCCGTTCAGGGCTCTCACAAGAGGTCAAAAACGGATCAGTTTTGCCCTAATGCATTCTGAATGGAAAAGGATCCGCTCAGAATGTATCAGTTCAGTCACCATTCCGCTCTGGAGGCTACTTGCAGCGTTTTGCTGTCCGTCTGACGAAGCGGAGCCAAACGGATCCGTCCTGGCACACAATGTAAGTCAATGGGGACGGATCCGTTTTCTCTGACACAATCTGGCACAATAGAAAATGGATCCGTCCTCCATTGACTTTCAGTGGAGTTAATGACGGATCCGTCTTGGCTATGTTACAGATAATACAACCGGATCCGTTCCTGACGGAAGCATGCGGTTGTATTATTGTAACGGATACGTTTTTGCAGATCCATGACGGATCCACCCAGAAGGCGAGAGTGAAAGTAGCCTTAGCAAATGAGGCAGTGGAATAATAGCCCAAGGGGGGTTTAGGCAGAAACCCTTCTGTCCTGTGTGGGGGGCCTGATTTGATCCTTGCTATAGGGCCCTTACTTCTCTATGTATGCCGCCGCTGCCTTGGACCTTGACACAGGAGTCCTGAGAGTCCCCTTTATGAATGGAGTGGTAATGAGCATTTTGGACCACCACTCTCTTCCCCCTTATGGTGCATTTGCCAAGTGAATGGAACAGTGGACTGACATACGCTCCATTCATAGAGGGGACTCTAAGGACCCCTTATTCTTGGGATCTTGGGGGTTCCTGTTGGGTTATGCCCCCTGTGATCCAATATTTATCACCTATCCTGTGAATAGGTGATAAATAATACCATGGGATAACCCCTTTAAAATGGCTCATAAATAAATGTAAAATGACATACTCACCTCCTGAATACGCTGAACCACAACTACAGAATGGAACAGAATAAATTATTCTCTTTCCATTTAAAGTGGTTCCACTATATTCATATTTATAAACTCTACATCAACCCCTAGAACCCAACACCTGCCTGGACACCATGACTACTGAGCTATTTAAGATGTCTGCGTAAGCTGCTGTTTGTTTCTTCATTCTTAGAATTTATATTATTGCAGCTCCCCGCATTACTGCTTACACCGATCGGTCCACGCATCCATAATTATATTTGCATTAGTATTGCATCTGTTTCTTTTTCATTGTGATTATAACATTTATGAAATATTGACCGTTAATTATGGAATAATGCAGTTTTCATGTTGAACACTAGAGGTCAGCAGCACTCCATACTGAACGAGATTCAGACCAAAAAAGAAAAGAGAACCACCTTGTTTTACAGCCTGCTGTGAAAATGAATGTTATCATTGCGTTGTCACTAGTGGGAGACAGTCTGATGACACAATAATGATGCGTCTGTTGTACTGCCTGGTCCTAGATAAGCCTGGATCACCAGGATTATTATGCGGCCATATCACAGAAAAGTGCAATAAAACTGAAAAAATTAAATAACTGTGTGTCAGGCCTCCTGCACACGACCGTTTTTTTTTAAGGTCCGCAAAAACGGGGTCCGTAGGTCCATGATCCGTGACCGTTTTTTCGTCCGTGGGTCTTCCCTGATTTTTGGAGCATCCACGGACATGAAAAAAATGTTGTTTTGGTGTCCGCCTGGCCGTGCGGAGCCAAACGGATCCGTCCTGAATTACAATGCAAGTCAATGGGGACGGATCCGTTTGACGTTGACATAATATGGTGCAATTGCAAACTGATCCGTCCCCATTGACTTTCAATGTAAAGTCAGGAGTCCCTATACCATCGGATCGGAGTTTTCTCCAATCCGATGGTATATTTTAACTTGAAGCGTCCCCATCACCATGGGAACGCCTCTATGTTAGAATATACCATCGGATATGAGTTAGAGCGTGAAACTCAGATCCGACAGTATATTCTAACACAGAGGCGTTCCCATGGTGATGGGGACGCTTCAAGTTAGAATATCCTACGAACTGTGTACATGACTGCCCCCTGCTGCCTGGCAGCACCCGATCTCTTACAGGGGGCTGTGATCCGCACAATTAACCCCTCAGGTGCTGCACCTGAGGGGTTAATTGTGCATATCATAGCCCCCTATAAGAGATCAGGGGCTGCCAGGCAGGAGGGGGCAGACCCCCTCCCTCCCCAGTTTTAATTTCATTGGTGGCCAGTGCGGCCCCTCCCTCCCTCTATTGTATTATTTTCATTGGTGGCCAGTGTGCGGCCCTTCCCCCTGGCCCCCCCTCCCTCCCTCTATTGTATTATTTTCATTGGTGGCACAGTGTGCTGCCTTCCCTCTCCCCCCCCCCCCCTGATCATTGGTGGCAGCGGAGAGTTCCGATTGGAGTCACAGTTTAATCGCTGGGGCTCCAATCGGTAACCATGGCAACCAGGACGCTACTGCAGTCCTGGTTGCCATGGTTACTTAGCAATATTAGAAGCATCATACTTACCTGCTGCGCTGTCTGTGACCGGCCGGGAGCTCCTCCTACTGGTAAGTGACAGGTCTGTGCGGCGCATTGCTTAATGATCTGTCACTTACCAGTAGGAGGAGCTCCCGGCCGGTCACAGACAGCGCAGCAGGTAAGTATGATGCTTCTAATATTGATAAGTAAGGGGAGGCCGCACACTGTGCCACCAATGAAAATAATGCAATTGAGGGAGGGAGGGGGGGGGCCGCACACTGTGCCACCAATGAAAATAATACAATAGAGGGAGGGGGGCCGGGGGGGCCACACACTGTGCCACCAATGAAAATAATACAATAGATGGAGGGGGGGCCGGGGGGGGCCGCTCTGGCCACCAATGAAATTAAAACTGGGGAGGGAGGGGGGTCTGCCCCCTGCTGCCTGGAAGCCCCTGATCTCTTATAGGGGGCTATGATATGCACAATTAACCCCTCAGGTGCAGCACCTGAGGGGTTAATTGTGCGGATCACAGCCCCCTGTAAGAGATCGGGTGCTGCCAGGCAGCAGGGGGCAGTCATGTACACAGTTCGTAGTATATTCAACTAGAAGCGTCCCCATCACTATGGGAACGCCTTAGAATATACTGTCGGTTCTGAGTTTTCACGAAATGAAAACTCAGCTCTGAAAAAGCTTTTATGCAGACGGATCTTCGGATCCGTCTGTATGAAAGTAACCTACGGTCACGGATCACGGACGCGGATGCCAATCTTGTGTGCATCCGTGTTCTTTCACGGACCCATTGACTTGAATGGGTCCGTGAACCGTTGTCCGTCAAAAAAATAGGACAGGTCAGGAAACACGGACAGGAAACACGGATCACGAATGCGGCTGCAAAACGGTGCATTTTCCGATTTTTCCACGGACCCATTGAAAGTCAATGGGTCCGCGAAAATAAACGGAAAATGGCACAACGGCCACGGGTTCACACAACGGTCGTGTGCAGGAGGCCTCAGGGTGAGGAACCTAATTTCTGGCACCATAGACTACCATTATAAAAATTGTCGCGCGACACATGTTGCAGTGTAGTTGTGCCCTATATGTCGCGCAAATTATTGTCGCGTGACACATGTCGTCGTGTAGACCTATCCTAAAGGCTATGAACACATTTGAGGGCATTTTTCTTTTTTACTGAAAGAGGACCTCTCCCCTCTCCTGACATGTCTGTTTATTAACTACTTGCATTCCCCTGTAATAATTCTGGAGCATCTATTCTTATGACTCTGTGTTGTGCCATTTCTTTGTTATTTCTACTTGAAGTTTACAAATTAATTGTCAGCAGCTTGCAGTAAAGGTACAGATGGGTGTTACCAGTTGGGGGTGTGTCCCTGCACAGTCTGTCACTGGGAGCACTAATTGTACAGAGTCAGACACACTCGCTATTGGTAACACCCACCAGTACCTTTACTGCAAACTGCTGGCAATTTATTTGTAAAGTGGAAGGCTGAAAAGTCAGCCTGAATTTGTGGGAGGGGCATCTTACCTTCTTAAGCTCCAGCCCCCAGCTCCTCAGGGTGCTTCTGGTCATACCCACCCACCCCCCCTGTTCTCAAACACTCCCTTTAGGGTACGCCCACTGCTAGGCTTACCCTCGCCCCTGGCTCCCGGCACAACACAGCCAGCTTAGGTCAGGGGAAGCGCTTCCCCCTCATCATAGTCTAAGCCTCTCCCATAAGCATATTTGTAAATTCTAGCAGGAATAATACAGGAATAGCACAACATAGAGTCATAAGAAAAGATGCTCCATTATTGTTATAACAAGAGGAATGCAAGTAGTTATGTCAGGATATGTCCTCTTTAAAGGGAATGTGTAATCAGAAAGTGACCAATCGCTTAAAGGGGTTTTGTCACTTCAGCAAATGGCATTTATCATGTAGAGGAAGTTAATACAAGGCACTTACTAATGTATTGTGATTGTCCATATTGTCTCCTTTGCTGGCGGGATTCATTTTTCCATCACATTATACACGGCTCGTTTCCATGGTTACGACCACCCTACAATCCAGCAGTGGTGGCCTTGCATGCACACTATAGGAAAAACCATTAGCCTATGTGAGCTCCCACGGTCCCGGCCCCCAGAGCGGCCGGCGCCTTTTCCTATAGTGTGCAAGCATGAACACCATGGCTGGATTGCAGGGTGGTCGTAACCATGGAAACGAGCAGTGTATAATGTGATGGAAAAATGAATCCAGCCAGCAAAGGAGGCAATATGGACAATCACAATACATTAGTAAGTGCCTTGTATTAACTTTCTCTACATAATAAATGCAATTTGCTGAATTCAGACAACCCCTTTAAATCAAGTAATTTTTAATTTTTCATGTCACTATATAAAAAAAAAAAAATCTAAAATCCTGCAGTTTTCACACTGGCTATTAAGCCTAATGATAGGCGCTAACCTTTGGTCTGTACGGATCACTTTTCAGGAGTCATATCATTATTTTCACAGGCAGGATTACAATGGGATGTACCACCTATAAATATATAACATAGGATCCACTATTCACAATAGGTGATTTCAACTTATCTATTACCCCTGACCTCTGCACAGGTCACAGAGCATGCCTAGAAAACTCTTCTATAGAAGTCCAATAAAGTCCCCCCCGGACCATTGTGTCCATGGACCACGGTGGCTGCTATAAAGCAGATCCCTAAATGCTGTTAAGAACAGCCCAGGCGAGATGTCAGCCCCCATAATCATGTTCTGAAAATAGAATAAAAAAAAAATCTACAATCAGAAAATAAAAAAAGATTGGAAAAAAGGAGATGTGTCAATATCTGGTTTTAATGGCAAAAAAAAAATATTGGTGACACTCCCTTTAAATTCATATATTATTGGCTGAAAAACTTGTTTGCTATGGCTTTTGGTTAAATATTTCATACTGGTTGGCTTCTGCAGCTTCCAGGTATGGTAGTACATAGCAAGCTGCAGAAAGATGTGCACAGTAGAGATGGCCTTGCGGTTCGCCCGGCGGTCGTTTCGCAGCAAACTTTGCATGTTTTCGATTCGCTGAACAGGCAAACATATGGAGAAATTTGCGTCCGCCATATTCTTTTACATTGTGAAGAACTTTGACCCATGACACATCCATCAGGTGGTACAGGACAGCCAATTGAGACGTTTCAGCACATGGACATACCCCCTACCTTCTAAATAGACCTGATCTGGTCGCCATTTTACATTCAGTCTTTTGCCAGTGTAGGGAGAGGTTGCTGTGTGGAGCAGGGACAGACTGTTAGGGACACCAAACGCTAGCTAATAGGGCCACAAAAGTCCTTTTAAGGACTGGTATAGGTGTGCTATCGATAGATGTGATACACAGAGGGGTGTAATATACTTATAATATACTTTTATAATGAGTCAAAAACACATAGATCTATACTGTATAGTGATCATCTGGAAGTCTAGGGGCTTACTAGGGCCATTTTTATATAGTGTAAGGTTCCGGACGGGGTCGCTCTTATCAGGACAGGTGGTCTGTGGTTAGGCTATCAGGGCCAGAATAGCCCCCCCTGTAGGGCAATATCAGGGACAGTTCTTTGCCCACCCTGTCCTTCAATACCACATCATCATCTAGCCCAGGGATGGATGGTTTTTGCTTTCCCTCCAGGATTCATCGATGTGCACTGGAACCCCCCGGATTGTGGTAGGACATATGGTTTCTGATTTGGTGCCGCCGAGCACTTGTTATTGCCGACCACATCTATGCTTTTTGCTTAACTTTAATAATTTCATTTATTTTCATTTTGAGGGATATATTTTCCATTCACACGTCCGCAAAATGGGTCCGCGTCCGTTCCGCAGTTTGGCGGAAAGGGTGCTGACCCATTCATTTTCAATAGGGCCGGAGTGTGCTGTCCGCATCCGCGGATCCGCACTTCCGTACCTGTGCTTCCGTTTCCGCAAAAAAATAGAACATGTCCTATTCTTGTCCGCAATTGCAGACAAGAATAGGCATCTTCTATTATAGTGCCGGCGATGTGCGGTCCACAAATTGTGGAATGCATATTGCCGGTGTCCGTGTTTTGCGGATCCGCAAAACACTTACGGACGTATGAATGTACCCTCATAGTAAAATTATTAAAGGTTACGTTTTATCTTTATGTATATTCTAATGGATTGCCTTCCTTGTACAATGTTATAATATACTTTCTATGTTAGACGGTATATTATAGTGCATTTGTCTTGTGCGGCAGTTGTGTGCGGTTCTGCTGCGATACTGCAGGTATATAGAGGGACAAGCGTTATTGGAACAAATAATTTCTACTGGTGTGATATACCAGTCGCCCCCAAAAAAACTGATTGAAGCGGGGTGTTATATACCAATATACTTTCTTTATATTGCATTTGGGTACTGTATAGTGCATTTGCGCATGCGCGTACGCGAAAATTATATTGCCGATATTTCGCATTGAAAACAAAAATGAATGGAGATTGCAAATTCGAATACTACATCTGGTATGTCACTGTCCATGTTGTGGGACTATTTGTGCACTTCTAGTAATTATTTCTTGCCTGCAAATATGAGCTGAAGGTTTTTCAGGTTCGCCTGCCATTAAAATGTATGGGACCCGCCCCGAACTTGCGGTTTGCGAACATTTGATCGCGTTCGTCCATCACTAGTGCACTGTCAAATCGTTCAGGTTGGCTGTCTGACAGCTCTATCTCTAGTCACTTTCTCCATTCTTCTGAGCAGTCTTCTCAGCTTACTTATGAGTAGAGATGAGCGAATTTCTCAAAAATTCTATTTGGTCGGTTCGGCGAATTTTCCTAAAAGATTTGATTCTATTCGAATTTATTTGTGGTGAATCACGTTAAAAAACAGCTATTTCCTGGCTGCACAGAGCGTGTATAGTGGTGTAGAACACTGTGCCTTGCAGTAACACGGGTAGGGAGTCTGCTGTGGTAGTGAAACAATACTGTAAGTCAGTATAACATGCAGATGACAAGCAAACTTCACTTATTTGGGCAGTAATAGGGCAAAACAGACCAAATAACTCAAGTGTGAACTCAGCCTTACAGGTCGATGTTAGCATCAAGAAAAAGCGCACTCCTTTTACACCGTCCTCAGCTGATTCCACATAGATGTTTGCAGAACCTGTTCTATTAAACGCTTATACAAGTAGAGCCCCCCCCCCCCCCCCCGACAGAGTGGAGAGGGTGTCAGCAGTAAGTTTGTGTTGACGTCACTGATTATTTTGCCCTTCCTCTGATCTGTCAGAACAATAACCCCCAAAAAATGGATCCTGACTGTTGAGCATCCGCCTTCAATCGGTCAGCATTTTGTCAGTAATCCACCAGTATTGCTAAAGCCAAAAAAAACAGGAGTGGATCCAAAACAGAGATGACACATGAATGGAATATTTGCATGTCTTCTGTGTTTTGTACCCACTACTGCTTTTGGCTACCAAATCATAAGCCAATTCTAATACAGGCCTTACTGCTGCTACATAGACAGATCCATTGTGTGTCTCATTTTTCCTTCCTTCTGGCAGATCAGAAGAAGGGTCAAATAAATGATGATGTCAACCAGGCCAAAAAGGGGAATAGCATGAGAAGTCCACAGAGTGGCCCAATGACATAGTAGTGAGGTGGCATCAGCATGAGGAGACCACAGAGTGGCCCAATGACATCGTGGTGATGTGGAAGCAGCATGAGGAGACCACAGAGTAGTGATATGGTAGCAGCATGAGACCACAGAGTGGTGAATTGGCAGCAGCCTAAGGGAGACCACAGAGTGGGTCAGGGACATAGTGATGAGGTGGCAGCAGCATGAGGAGACCACAGAGTGGTGAAGTGGCAGCAGCATGAGGAAACCACAGAGTGGTGAAGTGGCAGCAGCATGAGGAGACCACAGAGTGGCCCAGTGACATAGTTGTGATGTGGCAGCAGCATGAGGAGACCACAAAGTAGTGATATGGCAGCAGCATGAGACCACAGAGTGGTGAATTGGCAGCAGCATGAGGATACCACAGAGTGGTGAGGTGGCAGCAGCATACGGGAGACCACAGAGTGGGTCAGAAACATAGTGTTGAGGTGGCAGCAGCATGAGAATACCACCGAGAAGTGATATGGCAGCTGCATGAGGAGACCACAGAGAAGTGATGTGGCAGCAGCATGAGAAGACCACAGAGTGGTGAAGTGGCAGCAACATGAGGAGACCACAGTGTGGTGAAGTGGCAGCATTACGAGGAGACCACAGAGTGGCCCAGTGACATAGTGGTGATGTGGCAGTAGCATGCATAGACCACAGAGTAATGATGTGGCAGCAGCATGAGGAGACCACAGAGTGACGAAGTGGCAGCAGCATGAGGATACCACAGTGTGGCCCAGTGACATAATGGTGATTTGGCAGCAGCATGAGGAGACCACATAGTAGTAAAGTGGCAGCAGCATGAGGAGACCACAGAGTGGCCCAGTGACATAGTGGTGATGTGGCAGTAGCATGATGAGTCCACAGAGTAGTGATGTGGCAGCAGCATGAGGAGACCACAGAGCGGTGAAGCAGCAGCAGCATGAAGAGACCACAGATTGGCGAAGTGGCAGCAGCATGAGGAGACCACAGAGTGGCCCAGTGACATACTGGTGATGTGGAAGCAGCATTAGGAGACCACAGAGTGGTGATGTGGCAGCAGAATAAGGAGACCAGAGAGTAGTGATGTGGCAGCAGCATGAGGAGACAACAGAGTGGTGAAGTGGCAGCAGCATGAGAAGACTACAGAGTGGTGAAGTGGCAGCAGCATGAGGAGACCACCAAGTGGCCCAGTGACATAGTGGTGATGTGACAGCAGCATTGGGTGACACAGAGTGGTGAGGGGGCAGCAGCATGAGAAGACCACAGAGTGGCTCCGAGACATAGTGTTGAGGTGGCAGCAGCACGAGGAGACCACAGAGAAGTGATGTGGCAGCAGCATGAGGAGACCACAGAGTGGTGAAGTACAGCAGCATGAGGAGACTACAGAGTGGTGTAGTGGCAGCAGCATGAGGAGACCACAGAGTGGCCCAGTGACATAACGGTGATATGGCAGCAGGATGAGGAGACCACAGAGTAGTGATGTGGCAGCAGCATGAGGAGACCACAGAGTGGACCAGTGACATAGTGGTGAGGTGGCAGCAGCATGAGGAGACCACAGAGTGGCCCAGAGACATAGTGTTGAGGTGGCAGCCACATGAGGAGACCACAGAGTGGTGATGCGGCAGCAGCATGAGGAGACCACAGAGTGGCCCAGTGACAGAGTGGGTAGGTGGGGGGCAATACCAGTACCAGCTGAAGATGGTGGCTGACAGTAGGAGCAACTCACAGCAGGTGTGGTATCAGGCAAGTGACAGAATCAGAATAGTAGCTGAAGCAGGTAGCCAGAAGAAACAGGTCTCCTTTGTCAAAGTGTTGGTATGGCACCATGGATGATCTAGTCTGATGCATCAAACATTGGTGTTTGAAAATCCTGGCTGATCCACACCTGATTCATTTTCACAAAGGTCAGTTTCTCTACATGGCGAGTTCTCCTTGGGGTAACTATGGCCCCCACCGCACTAAACACCCCCTCTGATCCCACACTGCTGGCCAGGCAGAAAAGCTTGTCCAGGGCAAACTCGGCCAGTTGCAGCCACTATTAGAATTTTGCTGCCATGGGGATCTTCGATGTGGGGTGGCAGGTTGCATTCCAAATATGCCACAACCTGCTGGTTCAGGTTCTGCTCTATGTCTACCTGTTGCTGCTGGTGAGTAGTTTCTTCAGTAGGCGGGTGAAGAAAACTGCTCATCAGCGACTCTAGACTTAATTTGCTGCTGATGGAGCTAGTACTGCTAGTACTGCTCCTGGTGTTCCCCCAGCAGCCATGGCAGTGGAACAAGAGCGCAGACGGCCCCCCAGTCAGACCTGCGTGAGGATGGGTGATGACACACATAGGCAGCAGCCAACTGACTACATAGGATGATAATAGTTCAGTTTGTCCTCCCTCTTAGCAGGTGTAAAAAAGGCCAGATTTTGGACCGGTAGCGAGGGTCTAAAATGGTGGAGAGCCAGTAGTCATCCCTCTGGCGAATTGCGGACAATTCGGCTGTCACTACGCAAGCAAGTGAGCATGCATCGGGCCATTTACACAAGTGACTTCCTGCCTCCATCTCCACTGCATACTGCCACGGTATATCTAGGTCCTCTGCCTCATCATCCTCATCTCTCTGTAGCTCCTCTGGCTGCTCCTCCTCTCCTGTGTAGAAAAACCACCCATTTCTCTACACATTGCTTGTGCTCGAATGTCCTCCTCCTCTAGTTCAGCCCCCAGAGGGCTCATGTGGCCGTGAGATGTAGTCGCCACTTCTCATGTCCCCTGGTCAGCCATATTTAGCAGCATCTGATCTAGGACATGAATCAGTGGAATGATGTTGTTCATCCCGTAGTCCTGGCGGCTGACTAATAATGTATCCTCCACAAAGGGCCCGAGCAAGCGGCAGGTGTCACGAATGAGCTGCCACTTGCTAACATCGAAGTTACACAGGGGAGTACCTCTGTCCACCTGTATCATCAAGAAATCGTTTATGGCCTTTCTCTGTTCATATAGTCAGTCCAACATATGGAGGGTGGAATTCCAACGGATGGAAATGTCACATATCAGCCTATGTTGGGGGATGCCGTTCTGCCACTGCAGCTCAAGGAGGGTGTGCTTTGCAGTGTACGAGTGGCTGTAGTGCATGCAAAGTTTTCTGGCCATTTTTAGGATGTTTTGCAGATGGGCAGCAGACTTCAGGAACCCCTTTACAACCATGCAGGGCGCACGGCTAAGCCCTCCTTGACACAACGTTGACACTATTTTGTTCCTGTTGTCGGTCACCATGGTTCCGATTTTGGGTTTTCGATGAGAAAGCCAGGATTCGATTTCTTGATGAAGGGCGCGGAGCAGTTCCTCCCCTGTGTGAGGCAAACTAGGTGCAGAATGGTGTGACACCTCCGTGCCCTGCACATGTGGTATGCTGGAGGGGCACTGTGAATTTTCCCTACAGTGGAGGCTGAGGACACGGTGGAGGATGAGGAGGCAGAGGCGGACATTGTCACAGGACAAACAGCGTGAGAACGGGAAGCGGAGGCGGCGTCACCTGGCCAAGTTGCTGGTGCGGCTGAGCAGGAAGCACATTTACCCAGTGGGCCATAAAGGACATATAATGTCCTTGACCGTAGTTACAGATCCACACATCGGCGCTGCCGTGCACTTTGGCAGACACCGACAGGCTCAAGGACTGGCCCACCTTCTTTTCTACATATGTGTGCAGGGCTGGTACTTCCTTTTTCACAAAGAAATGACGGCTTGGGACTCTCTACCTCAGCTCGGCACAAGCCATCAGTTCTCTAAAAAGTGCAGAGTCCACCACTTAGATAGGGAGGGACTGCAGCACCAGCAACTTGGTCAGGAGCACGTTCCGCTTCTGCGCCGTTGGATGAGTGCACCATACTGTTGTCTCTTGGCAATCGGTTCGGATATCGATTGCGGACGGAATGACTGACAAGGAGTAGGAGGAGCAGGAGCATTAGGACCAGCAGATGATGGGAAGGACAGACAGCTTTCTTCGGCTGAGGTGGTAGAGCCATGACTGCATTAAATTGGGTGCGTGCCACTGGGTGATGCAGCGGTTTCTGCGGCAGGCTGGACCACCACATGGGAGCCACGATTCTCCAAGTCCACTTTATGGTGACGCTGCATGTGTTGACGCAAGGCCATGTTGCCAACATTGGCACCCTGGCCACGCTTCACCTTCTGCCCATAAATCCGGCAAATGGCCATGTTCACCTCCTCCGGTGGCCTAACAAAAAATTGCCACACTGCCGAGTATGGCATTTTCCCACCAACATTCCGCGCTGACTGCCTGCTACCGCTGCCTCCGTAAACCCCTACAGTGCTACTTTCCAGGCCGGTAGGCTCCTGCAAAGTGGTTGGTCTACCCTGGGCACGTTTGGCTCCCGACCTCCCACTGCTGCCACCCTACTGACTCACAGCCATGCTGCCACCCTGCTGGCTCAGCCGCTGCCTCATGCGCAAGCTGCCACCCTTTTCTCTTGATGATGATGAAGCCACTTCTTCACCCGGCTCCTTAGTGAGATCGGCTACATCATCATCATCATCCGCTACTGTCTGCACGTCACTGATGTCCCCCACAACGGTTTCAGGGCCAGGAGCCTTACCGCTCGCAACGCCTGCTCCCACGCGATTCTCCTCATCACTACTTGCTTGCCTACCGGAGGAAGCGGCGGATGTCTCCACCAGATTTTGGCTGGGCAGTAGCTGCTGACTGTCCTACGGCATATAATACTACTCGCGCTGAGGGAACTAAAAATGACAGAGAAAGGTTCAGGACAGGTGGGGGCACAGGGCCATGCCAACTAAGCTTTGTGTCAGAGAAACCCACCGACTCTTGGCTGGGGGTGTCTGATGTCACTTCTGACAAACCCGAAGATCGAGACAACTATTCAAGCATTGCTGAGTTGCTGGTCAAGACATGACCGCTAGATGAAACTGGGAGCTCAGGCCTCTCGCTGCGACTCCTGCTGCCACGCCCCTTTCTTCTGCTGCCTGCGAAATAAACAGTTTGCCCACTGCCTGTTCCCTTTGAAGGGCCTGTAGTATACGGGAGTTGTAATACCCGTTACTACCAAAGGTCACTTGGTGTGCTGTCGTCCCTCCTAATTATGGGGAAGTTGGTATATGTCAGTTTTATAAAATGTCATGTAATGTAATGCATGTATTTCCCTGTTGCTATGAAACTTGCAAGTACAGGCCGGCTAGGGGTGTCATTCCAGCTCTTAGGCATTAGAGGGAGCTAGGGAGCCTTAGTTTATATAAGGGCCAGACAAGGAAGGGAAAGTCAGTGTAACCTGATCTAGTGTGGAGTGCAGAAGTCAGTCTAGACCACAGCTCAGAAGTTTCTAGAGTCTAGTGAAGTGCTCAGAAGTTTCCAGAAGCTGAGAGAGACAGAGGCAAAGATCAGGAAAGCAAGAGGTACTCAGAAAGACAGAGGAGGTACTGATTAAAGCTATAGCCAAGGATATAAAGCCAGAACTAGGTTAATGGGCCTTGGTGAAGATATGCTATATTCCAGGATCAGACAGAATTAGAGTGCTAGCTCCTGTGCTGCAAGTCCTGTGTTCAACACTCTGTAATTACCTTGCTGTAACTGAATTGCCTGCATCGACCGAATTGCAAAATCGACTGTATGCCAAGGAACTGCGATTCCACTATTGTCTCTGCTGGAAAACTACTAAAGTTGGAGTGCTGTTTTAATACTACGTTTCCTCAATTTATTCCTGCATCCGCAAACGGCGTGCCACCGTTTACTTGGCACTGGCGTCACGAACTATTTCTACCTATACCTGCCCTTGCAGAGAGTCAGCTGTACCAGGTTAGTGTATATTGCACTACATCACCCAGAAACACCTACTGCACACAACTTGAGTACACTGCACTTCTCTTTTGGCGTTCCACGAACAGGATACGCACGCTTTCTAGTGCAAGAAGCGTGAACTTTGTGCCTTATACAGTTGCCCTGTGACCAAAGTGACAATTTGCCTGTTTTATTCAAGTGGACTTTGTGGACTGAAAATCATACCCAAAGTGTGTCAAAAACTTCTAAAAAGCGCTGTGCAGTGTTGCGCTACCCAGAGGAAGAAAATCGCCGCATTGGAGTGTGGTTTTGTGGACTTTTTACAATCCTGCTTGCTGTCAGTGAATGGACAGCGTTTTGCTAAAGATGGCCACCGGCTGCCTGGAGTAAAGTTTCCCGCGCCGCTGAGGACATTCGTGGGCGGATCCCTGCAAAGACACAGAGAGTCCCGCCCCTCTTCATCATCGCACCGCCGCGGCCCTGCTTCTCCTGCGTCACCGCGGTCTCAGGACGTCCGGAACCTCGCGAGACTTGGCCTGCGCAAGACCAGCGATACCGGTAAGCACTTGTAACCGGAGGGAAGGGGATTGTTCCGGCCCCTTTAGTCGCCAGCGGCCACCTCTCAATAGACTACCATGTCAGAGCCAGGAGTGCCTGAGCAGCCGGCCCCGGGAGAGCTTGCGGCTCCTAATCATCCTACAGCCCCCAGCATGATGCCCTTTACCATGCCTTACTATTTCGGGGCCCCATGGTTCCCTCGCTACAGGGGAGAGACCCATACCCTAAGGGACTTTAAAGAAAAGTTGCTGGCACTATTCCGATTGTACCCTATAAATGCCGACCAGCAAATGGAAATCCTGCTAGCGCAGCTGGAGGGAGCTGCCCGCAGGGAGGTATTATCCTGGCCTGCTACTGAGCGGAGTACTCTAGAACAGATATTCACCCGCCTCAGAGCCACTTTTGAGACTAGGACTGCCTCAGAGATAAAGATGCACTTCTTTGGCAAGAGACAGAAGCCCGGTGAGTCCCTCCGTGACTATGCCCTATCACTTCAGGAGGCTTTAGAGGCTGTAATCCAGATAGATCCCAAAGAGGCTGATAATCAGGACCAGACCTTGAGGGAACAATTTATCACCGGGGTGTCTAGTGAACAAATAAGGACCCAGTTAAAGATGCTGTCCGCCCAGCACCCTAACAGTGCCTTTCTGGACTTTAAAGAACTGGCTATAAAAGTTCTGGGGTCCACAGTATCTCCTGAGTTGAGCGCCCTATCTGAGTCATCAGCCTGCAAGCCAAAACCGCTTGTCACTAACTGAGCTGAGGCCGGCCAAGCTGTTCAAGTGTCAGCTACTGATACTATTGCCATGCTGACAGAGCAAGTAAATCACCTCACTAAAAGTTTAGAGAAAGTGTGCAGAAAAATAGAGGAATGGGAAAAACCCATAATGCTAGATGAAGAATTCCTGTCACCTCCTAGGCCGTTCCCACCTCCTTACCAAGAGACTCACCCCAGGGATCCTGGGAGGCGTAATAGAGGTCGCAAGAAGCCCGTGTGTACATACTGCAAAAAGCTGGGACACACAGAATCCACGTGCTGGCAGTTAAACGGGCAACCCCTGAGGCTGAGGACCACCCCTCGGGAGGTAGAACACTAGGTCCAGAGGATCCAAATTGGATGCCACGTTATGTAGGATCCCATCCTAAAATCAATATAGAGATCAACGGGGTCCCCTTTGAAGCCCTATTAGATACTGGGTCTCAGGTCACTACTATTCAGCTGCCTGCATTTGAAAAGTTCTGGGACACCAACCAGTTGACCCAACCGCCTGAATCCTGGGTGGAAATTATCGCCAGCAATGGCAAACCAGTAAAGGTTCATGGATACTGGGAACCCACCCTGCAGGTGGGAGAAGTAACCCTGCCTCAACAGGGAGTGATCGTAGTACAGGCCGGTGACAGAGGAGGACATCCTGTCATTCTAGGCACCAATGTCTTCAAAAACTGTTATTCAGAAATACTTGCTGTATTACATCAGACTTTGCCCACTGCTTCCTCTGCATCCAGGAGGGTGATTCAAAAGACTATCACTGTGTTAAGTGCCCAGCAGAGGTTTGCTAATGGGAAAGGAGAAATTTGTACTGCCAGGATCCGTGATATTAAGCCTGTGACTTTGCCTCCTAATTCTCAAACTCTTTTGTGGTGTCGTGCTGTCCTGGGAGTCCAAGGCCGAGATTATCCAGCCCTGGTGGAACCACTCCAGATGGAGGATTATCCTTATGTGAGAGCTGCAAAGTGCCTGGTGAACGTCTCCCAAGGTAAAGTACCTGTCCGTCTGATTAATCTGAGTAATCATCCTGTTGCGCTTACTAAGCATTGCCCTGTTGCCCAGCTGTCCCAGGTGTCCTTCCAAGACATCATTCGTCTTCCAGTGACAGAAAAGCCTCCAGCTGCAGACAGCAGATGTTCGCCGGTGACCCAGCCACAAGTGCCCTGGTGGGAAGAGCTCCATGTAGGGGACGAGACTACCCCCCAACATCAACAAGAAGGGATTCTACAGCTTGTCAAGGAGCACCACCAGGCCTTCAGTAAGCATGCTACTGACTATGGAGAGGTTAGTGTCATACAACACACCATACCTACTGGCTCTCATCCTCCTATCAAGGAGAGATACAGACCCTTACCACCTACTTCATATCAGACTGTAAAGGAAATGATCCAAGAAATGAAAGACTCTAATGTGATCCGGGACAGCCGTAGTCCGTGGGCTGCACCCCTGGTTCTTGTAAAGAAGAAGGACGGTAGTATCCGTTTCTGTGTGGATTATAGGAAAATTAATCAAATAACCCACAAAGATGCATACCCACTGCCCCGCATTGAGGAGTCACTAACTGCTCTGGGCTCCTCTGCCTATTTCTCCACATTGGACTTGACCAGTGGCTACTGGCAAGTACCCATGGCCCCTGCAGATAGAGAAAAGACTGCCTTCACTACTCCCATGGGCCTGTTCGAATTCAATTGTATGCCGTTCGGGCTATGTAATGCCCCAGGAACTTTCCAGAGACTAATGGAACGGTGTTTGGGTCACAAAAACTTCGAAACAGTGCTGCTGTATCTTGATGACGTCATTGTGTACTCAAAAACATATGAGGACCATCTGAAACATTTGGCAGAAGTATTTGAAATCCTTATCAAATATGGCTTGAAGGTAAAGCCATCCAAGTGTCACCTGCTCAAGCCTGCAGTAAGATACCTGGGGCATATAGTAAGCGGAGAGGGAGTGCAACCTGACCCTGATAAATTGGCAGCTGTCTGTAATTGGCCGGTTCCTACTACTGTCAAAGAGGTGAGGAGTTTCCTGGGTTTTGCCGGCTACTATAGACGTTTTATCCCCCATTTTGCTCAAATAGCTGATCCTATCCAGGAGCTCTTGAGGGGGCAACCCAAAAAGAGTCCTAGAACTCCTGTGCCCATTGAGTGGAATGAGAAAAGAGAGATAGCGTTCCAATTGCTAAAAAAGAAACTGACCGAGCCTCCAGTGTTAGGTTATCCAGATTATAGCAAGCCCTTCCATCTCTATACTGATGCTAGCAAGCGAGGCCTGGGAGCTGTGTTAGCCCAGATCCAAGAGGGAAAAGAGAGAGTGATAGCATATGCAAGCCGCTCCCTGAAAGGAGCTGAGAAAAATGACCAGAATTATAGTTCCTTCAAACTAGAGTTCCTGGCATTAGTGTGGGCGGTGACAGAAAAATTCAAGGATTATCTAGCCGCCACCCCATTCATTGCATTCACTGACAATAACCCTCTGGCACATCTCAATACAGCTAGATTGGGGGCCTTGGAGCAGAGATGGGCCTCTCGCCTTGCCAACTATAATTTCTCTGTAAAGTATCGTGCTGGACGTACTAATGATAATGCTGATGCTTTATCCAGGCTTCCCACAGAGACAGCTCCTGATGATGTGCGAGATGCTTGGGAAGATGTAGAGATGCCGGCTTTCTATAACAAATTTGCTCAACAGGATCAGGCTCGAGCTACCAATAACAGAGCGGCAGTTCCTTCACCCTCCAGTAGGCCTGAACCTAAAGAAGAAAGGTGGGTGAAACTACAGTCTGAAAGTAGAGTGCTGGGTGAGTTGTTGGACTTCATTACTAGTGGCAGAGCCCCTGAGAGGATTCGGCGTAAGAGTGCAGATCCTGAGCTCATCAAACTGTGGAGACAGCGCCATCAACTCTTCATACAAAAGGGCCTATTGCTACGGAGAAGCCTAGACCCAGTGTCCAACGAAAGAGTACACCAGATTCTCATACCCCGACGAGATGCAGGTATGGTGTTGGAGATGTACCACAATCAATCCGGTCACTTTGGGGTCCAAAAGACTGAAGCTACTATCCGCCAGCGGTTTTACTGGGTAGGCATGAGAGAAGACATGGAGAAGTGGTGTCGAGAGTGTGTAGCCTGTGCCTTGAAACGAAGTGAGCACCATGATCAGAGGGCACCACTGAGACCCATTGTAAGTACTCGTCCTCTTGAACTTGTCGCCATCGACCATGTAAAACTGGAGCCTAGTCGCTCAGGGTATGCTTATGCCATGACCATTATTGACCATTTCACAAAGTTTGTTGTAGCAGTGCCTGTGAGAGACCAGACAGCCAAGACTACAGCCGAAATGTTCTGGAAGCACTTCCTCCTGCCCTATGGATGTCCAGAAAAGATCCTCACCGATCAAGGACCTGCTTTTGAGTCCCATCTGTTCCACGAACTGTGCCGCTTACACAACTGTAAGAAGATCCGGACGACGGCCTACCATCCTCAAGGTAACGGATTATGTGAAAAAATGAATCAGACCTTGATAGAGATGCTGAGGGCCGTGCCTCCTGAGAACAGAGGAGATTGGCCCAGTCTGTTGCCACAGCTCATGTTCACATACAATCATACCATACATTGTTCCACCGGGTATACCCCTTTTTACTTGATGTTTGGGCGCCAAGGAACATTGCCTGCTGATCATTCATTGGACATACATGTGCCTGATTGCATTAACCCATTACCTAACACCGACTGGGTTGCTGAGCACCAAAGGCGATTAGATGCAGCCAAAGCCATTGTTCAGGAACGTATGGACCTTGCTAGAGACCGACAGCAGAGAGACTATGATCAGGCAGCCCATGCAGAACCCTTGACAATAGGGGCCGTGGTATGGTTAAAGAATAACCGTCGTACCAGCAAATTGGACAGTAAGTGGGAGCGAAGTCCCTATGTTGTCACTGCAATCCCAAATGTTGGAACTCACACTTATGAGATCACCCGGGAAGACAAGGGATCCCAAATTGTACACCGAAACCGTTTGAAACTCTGCCTGACGCCAGAACCTAGTGCCGAGAGTTCTGGATCAGAATATCCGGTGTCAGAGTCAGCCATACAGCCCGAGGATCCTATGCAGGCTGTTAGTAATCTGAGGTATGACGCTGATCCCATGCATTGGCTTCTGACGCCTTGGTTGAATTTGCTGGTGCCTGCTCCGGCCCCTGCTGTTTCTTCACCTCCAGAAGAGCCGGTTCAAGATGCCCCGGATCCAGTTTCCCCTCTTGTGGATATTGTTGTTCCAGTTGTTCCTGTTGTTCCAGTTGTTCCAGTTGTTCCTGACCAGGGTCTCGCTGATGGAGACCCTCCTGTTGCTCCTGTCCCCTCTACTTCGTTGCTAAGGGAAGAGGAGACCCCTGTACTGAGAAGGTCTACCCGGATGACCAGGGGACGCCCGCCAGTCCGTTTAGGAGACTTTGACTATTCTGGTGGCGTCTCCTCCCAAACCGTTGTTACTGGGAATACCTTGTTGGACATTTGTGCGCAAGAATGGACTCCCCCACGTGAGCCCTTGCCTGTGCTACACCCACAGGAAACCCCTGGGTAGTTCCGTTATTATGCTGTCATTTTATTGTGCAACTTCATACTAAGGAAATGTGCCCAGAGATGGACTCCACCGCATGAGAGCCTCTGTGATTTAATAAGAAATAACCTGGGTACGGACTCATGTTTGTTATTTGAGCCTCCAAGAACTTTTATACCGTTTTCTACTGTTTTATCATGGACTTATTCATTGTCATGGACTATCCTGGTTCTAATGTTACGCTGTGCCAGGTCAGCGCCCCCGTTCCATTCACTATCCTGAGAGAAGAGAACGACGCCCCTTGTCACCACACTTCACTTTTGCCAATTGGACCTGATGTAAATGTAAATGCAGATGAATTACATGTATGTATGCCTGCATGTCTCTATTTTCTATTTCAGGTAGAGATTCCAGTTGGGAGACCCATGATGGAGTACGAGGTCGTACTCAGCTTAAAGCAGTGGGGTATGTAGTATACGGGAGTTGTAATACCCGTTACTACCAAAGGTCACTTGGTGTGCTGTCGTCCCTCCTAATTATGGGGAAGTTGGTATATGTCAGTTTTATAAAATGTCATGTAATGTAATGCATGTATTTCCCTGTTGCTATGAAACTTGCAAGTACAGGCCGGCTAGGGGTGTCATTCCAGCTCTTAGGCATTAGAGTCTAGTGAAGTGCTCAGAAGTTTCCAGAAGCTGAGAGAGACAGAGGCAAAGATCAGGAAAGCAAGAGGTACTCAGAAAGACAGAGGAGGTACTGATTAAAGCTATAGCCAAGGATATAAAGCCAGAACTAGGTTAATGGGCCTTGGTGAAGATATGCTATATTCCAGGATCAGACAGAATTAGAGTGCTAGCTCCTGTGCTGCAAGTCCTGTGTTCAACACTCTGTAATTACCTTGCTGTAACTGAATTGCCTGCATCGACCGAATTGCAAAATCGACTGTATGCCAAGGAACTGCGATTCCACTATTGTCTCTGCTGGAAAACTACTAAAGTTGGAGTGCTGTTTTAATACTACGTTTCCTCAATTTATTCCTGCATCCGCAAACGGCGTGCCACCGTTTACTTGGCACTGGCGTCACGAACTATTTCTACCTATACCTGCCCTTGCAGAGAGTCAGCTGTACCAGGTTAGTGTATATTGCACTACATCACCCAGAAACACCTACTGCACACAACTTGAGTACACTGCAGGCCTGTCATCTGTCTGTCTGACATACTGTATGATAAAAGAATTAAATTAAAATTAAAATAAAACCTTCCAAAAATGCTGTAGTACAATGTCATATATATATTTTTTTTTTTTCTGATTAATAAACTCCCCCTCCCCAAAAAAATGATCACAATTCACTGCAGAACGGCAATTAATTTTACTCTTTTTCCTATTTCTATACTCCAAAATAAGAAATATGACAATCTCAATTCACTGCAGAACGGTTAATGGGACGTACGTATCTTTCCTATTAATACACCACGTAAATGGCTGTAGTACAATGTAACTTCACTGCTGAATGCTATATATATATATATATTATTATTTTTTTGTTCCTCCTATTAATACACCCCCCAAAAAAGTAAAACAATATAAAATCAAAGCAGAACGGCTGATAGGACATACATATCTATCCTATTACTACACCCTGTAAATGGCTGTAGTACAATGTAACTTCACCGTTGAATAGCAATTATGACATATATTTTTCCCTTTTTTTTTCTAATACTAACCCCCCCAAAAAAATAATATTAAAACAATGTAAAATCAACTTAGAAAGGCTAATAGTATCTTTCCTGTTAATGCACCCCATAAATGGCTTTATCACAGAACTTGCAACCCAATCACAAGCAAGGTTTGCTGGAGTTAGTGATGTATCATATAGTGCAAACAACCTAAAAGCAATTTGGATCCCCAATAAGTGCAGCAAGGTGCAATAGAATCGCTCCTATTGCACCCTGTTCTCCTTTTATAGTGTAGATAATGCCTCCCTATCCTTTCCCTACACCTTGACTAATCTTTCCTTGAACTTGTAAATCGTTTTTTCAGCACAATAAAGTCTTTCCTACCACTGTCCCTAGCACCTGCTGTCGTCTCTCCCTGCACTAAGCACACTGGAAAATGGCAAAATCTAAAATGGCTGAAGGCATTTATGGGGCTGTGACATCACAGGGGCTGGCTGGCTGCTGATTGGCTGCATACATGGCATTGTGGGTGATCCCTCATTCTCAGAGTTCTTTGCTCCATGTGCTAACATGTGCAGCAGACATTTTAGGAAAAAATCTGATTCGTTACCATGAAGTGTAAGGAAATTCGGATTCGTTGCGAATCGAATTTTTCCTGAAATTTGGATCGAATTCCACTTTGTCAATTTCGATTCGCTCATCTCTCTTATGACAAAATAAAAGTTAAACTCAATATTCAAGGCCTTATTTTCCACTGGCTGATTTGCATTTTTTTGCCATTATTTTCTGATACATTTATCTTTAATATAGATAATTTTTTGTAACTTTTTCCCTGCAAATGATATATAGGCTGTCTCAGGTTGGAAGTTAAGTAGCCAATGACCTAGGAGATACATCCTTGCAACTAAGGGCTCTATGTATAGCAGACTGAGATCATGGTGCTAGCCACAATATAGCCTGAGATACTGCCCGGTGAAGTGGGAGCTGCATATACCTGCAGTTCTCACTCCAGAGCCAATTTCTAAAGGCTCCATTTTCGGTTGGATTGCAAACAACACCACAATCTCTTGTTTTAAAGCTGCTATACAGCCTGAGATATGGCCCTTGCAAGATAGGTATGGAATATAGAATGTTTTTGCTTGGGTCACACTTTTAGTCACAAATATCAATTTTGATGCAAATTTTAATGTGCGTTGCAATTTGCACAAAATTGCATGAAGGAGTATAAAGTAGTATATAAAGGTATTGACTTTAAAGGGGTTGTGTCATCTCTTACATTGAGTGCATATCTCTAGGACAGGGATCGGCAACCTCCGGCACCCCAGATGTTCTGAAACTACAACTCCCCAAATGATCCATTCACTTCTATGGGAGTCGTGAGAAGAGCCAAGCATGTTTGCATGCTGGGAGTTGTAGTTTCACAGCAGCTGGAGTGCCGAAGGTTGCTAATCTCTGCACTAGGATAGGCCCCCAATGTCTGATAGGTGCAGGTCCCACCTCTGGGACCTGCACCTATCTCTAAAATGGAGGCAGCAAAGAGAAAGAGAGCCGACCACGCATGTGAGGCCACCCTCCATTCATTTCTGAGGCAGTTCCAAAAATAGCCGAGCGGCGCACTCAGCTATTTTTGTAAGTCCCATAGAAATGAATGGGAATCACTCTGCGCAAGGGCGGCCACTGCTCCGTTCACTTCTATGGGGCTGATGGAAATAGCCGAGCCAACACGCGCAGCTTTTTTCGGCAGTCCCATAGAAATAGATGGAGGGCGGTCCGCTCTACTTCTCTTTGCAGGCTCTGTTTTAAAGATAAGGTCCCATCTCTGGTGATATGTCCCTAACATATGAGATGACACAACCCCTTTAAGTATGATTTTATTTATTATTATTGTATAATTTAGGATTGTCTTTGTACTTTCCAAAAGTGTGAACATTGTAATACAATGTTTGAAAACCCAAGACAGTAAAATGGTTAAAAGGCAGAATGCAAAAAGATCCAATTCTGCTATAATCCTTTTTTTATATTATTTGTTTTATGTTTATTATTAGGTTTCATTTCATCGAATATTTTTTTTAAGTTTATTTTCCAATTTTTTTTCACTTTTTTAAATGTTTACAATCTTTGTTTAAATTCTTTTCTGTAATGCACTGCTGTACTGTAGAACCACTGGTTCATCTTCCCACGCGCCTAATCGCCAGCCCTGAAAAACAGATTGCTGGGGGTCTCCGTTTTCTATCTCCATTTCACAGCGCCTGAAATGGTCCCTATGGCTGGACTTGTGGGCACAGTAAATATAAGGATGCAATAATACTGTATACAAGCCCCTTAGGCATCATTCCCAATTTTGCACCCCCTACATTTCTCCCTTGATTTTGTGTAGCCCATTTCCTGTATTCATGCCTACAAGCAGCTAATGCACTAGTTTCTGTTACAATTACATTTGACGCTAATATTTAATCTGTTGGAAAGTAAATTCATTAGTAATGGCCCAGAGAGCGCGCGATCAATATCGGCCTTTGCATCTAGTGCTGACTCACACTAAACTACGGCAGCTTTCATTAGAAGAATACTTACATCTCCATTGCCGTATGAGTAATAATATCCATCTATGGAGCTAAACTAATTCGACTCAGATGGATAATGCAAGCATCGATCTATTCAATTACTGCAAGATGAACGAAGAGCGGAGCTTATTTTATGGAAGGGAGACATCTGGTGGCTGCAAAGAGTCATTGACCATAGCATATACAACATATGTACCGTATGCGATACAATATACATATTGTGGCTCATGTTATACTAGAAATGTGTCACTTAATGGAAGTCACCTGAAAAAATCGGTGTCAAAGTACGCATACAGCCATGTAAGGTAGGTGCCCGAAACATAACCATACCTTTCTTGTGAATATCTTCTACTCTAAATGATTCTTTATATTTGTATGTAAATATGGTTTTCAGTGCACCGTGGGTGGGGCTGCTCCGCTAGGTGCACCCAGTTTCTCCTGCATCTGGCTCTTAAATGGGTTGTCTCTTCTGAGACAATGGGGGCATATCGCTAGGATATTTCCCCATTGTCTGCGAGGTGTGGGTCCCACCACTGGGGACCCGCACCTATCTCCTAAACGGAGCCCAGAAAGGTGGTGGAGGGCGCACTGGGCATGCACAGCCGCCCTTCATTCATTTCTATGGGGCCGCCGAAAATAGCAGAGCACTGGCTCGGCTATTTCCATCGGGCCCATAGAAGTGAATGGGAGCGGTGGCCACTCATGCGTGGAGTGCTCCCATTCAATTTTATGGGGAGAGTGTTTGGTGGTGGCCGGACCGGAGTCCTCCAGCCACCACTATGGCCCACTCCATTCTCGGTATAGGTGCGGGTCCCAGCGGGGGAGACCTTCACCAATCAGACAATCGGGGCATACACTGCGTGCAGAATTATTAGGCAAATGAGTATTTTGACCACATCATCCTCTTTATGCATGTTGTCTTACTCCAAGCTGTATAGGCTCGAAAGCCTACTACCAATTAAGCATATTAGGTGATGTGCATCTCTGTAATGAGAAGGGGTGTGGTCTAATGACATCAACACCCTATATTAGGTGTGCATAATTATTAGGCAACTTCCTTTCCTTTGGCAAAATGGGTCAAAAGAAGGACTTGACAGGCTCAGAAAAGTCAAAAATAGTGAGATATCTTGCAGAGGGATGCAGCACTCTTAAAATTGCAAAGCTTCTGAAGCGTGATCATCGAATAATCAAGCGTTTCATTCAAAATAGTCAACAGGGTCGCAAGAAGCATGTAGAAAAACCAAGGCGCAAAATAACTGCCCATGAACTGAGAAAAGTCAAGCGTGCAGCTGCCAAGATGCCACTTGCCACCAGTTTGGCCATATTTCAGAGCTGCAACATCACTGGAGTGCCCAAAAGCACAAGGTGTGCAATACTCAGAGACATGGCCAAGGTAAGAAAGGCTGAAAGACGACCACCACTGAACAAGACACACAAGCTGAAATGTCAAGACTGGGCCAAGAAATATCTCAAGACTGATTTTTCTAAGGTTTTATGGACTGATGAAATGAGAGTGAGTCTTGATGGGCCAGATGGATGGGCCCGTGGATGGATTGGTAAAGGGCAGAGAGCTCCAGTTCGACTCAGACGCCAGCAAGGTGGAGGTGGAGTACTGGTTTGGGCTGGTATCAACAAAGATGAGCTTGTGGGGCCTTTTCGGGTTGAGGATGGAGTCAAGCTCAACTCCCAGTCCTACTGCCAGTTTCTGGAAGACACCTTCTTCAAGCAGTGGTACAGGAAGAAGTCTGCATCCTTCAAGAAAAACATGATTTTCATGCAGAACAATGCTCCATCACACGCGTCCAAGTACTCCACAGCGTGGCTGGCAAGAAAGGGTATAAAAGAAGAAAATCTAATGACATGGCCTCCTTGTTCACCTGATCTGAACCCCATTGAGAACCTGTGGTCCATCATCAAATGTGAGATTTACAAGGAGGGAAAACAGTACACCTCTCTGAACAGTGTCTGGGAGGCTGTGGTTGCTGCTGCACGCAATGTTGATGGTGAACAGATCAAAACACTGACAGAATCCATGGATGGCAGGCTTTTGAGTGTCCTTGCAAAGAAAGGTGGCTATATTGGTCACTGATTTGTTTTTGTTTTGTTTTTGAATGTCAGAAATGTATATTTGTGAATGTTGAGATGTTATATTGGTTTCACTGGTAAAAATAAATAATTGAAATGGGTATATATTTGTTTTTTGTTAAGTTGCCTAATAATTATACACAGTAATAGTCACCTGCACACACAGATATCCCCCTAAAATAGCTAAAACTAAAAACAAACTAAAAACTACTTCCAAAAATATTCAGCTTTGATATTAATGAGTTTTTTGGGTTCATTGAGAACATGGTTGTTGTTCAATAATAAAATTTATCCTCAAAAATACAACTTGCCTAATAATTCTGCACTCCCTGTATACTAGCGATATGTCCCCATTGTGTCAGATGAGACAACCGCTTTAAAGGGTTTCTGTCACTAGATTTAACCCTCTTAAGCTAGCTGACACTAGCGATGTGCTAATGTCAGCTGAACCTAACTAGTCTATTCCTACCTTTATCTAAGCCCCCGTTACTCCAGAAATATAACTTTTATAATATGCTAATTAGCCTCTAGGAGCAGCGGGGCGCTGTCAAATTAACATAAATATTAAGTAAGTAAGTATGGCAATAAACAGCACAAAAGTATTTTTTTTTCCAGTCATGACAACTGTCTCCATGCCCAGAACAAGGGCGCCCAATGCTCGTATTCCCCTTAGGGCGGGTACACATCAGCGTTATGGATTTAATTTTTGTTTTCCGTTATAACATAGTTATAACGAAAAATAATGGAATCCATAAGACAGAAGTCAAAACGGAAGCCTTTAAGAGGCATTCCGTTTTGATCCATCAGGATAGAAGTCTATGGGAATCATAACGGATTCGTCTGGTTCCCGTTATGCAAGACAGAAAACAAAATCCTTTTTTTTCCGGTTCTGCATAACGAAAACCAAGACTGATCCGTTATGATTCCCATAGACTTCTATTATGACTGAAAGCAAAACGGAATGCCTTTTAAAGGCTTCCATTTTGCATTCCGTCATAATACAAGTCTATGGGCAGAAGAACGGATCCGTCTTGGTTTCCGTTATGCAGGACTGGACTCCTTCATAATGGAAACCAGGACAGATCCGTTCTGATGCCCATAGACTTGAATTATGAAGGATCAAAATGGAATGCCTCTTAGAGGCTTCCATTTTGACTTCCGTCTTATGGATTCCGTTATTTTTCATTATAACCATGTTATAACGTAGAACAAAAACGAAATCCATAACGCTGATGTGAACCCGCCCTTACCGTATATTAGGACCCAAGGGTTGATTCCCTACACCCTTTTTTCACAGATTCATACCATCCATCAAAAGAAAAGTATAAGGCTAACTGTGGGCCCACCCTCTTTCCTTGGGGTGCATTGTCTTTTTGGTAAGGTAACCTTGAGCTAGACCAAGTGAATGAAATATGTTACTACATCATCTCCATAAATAAATTATATAAGAAAGCTTTGGTCCATCCCTTGGGTTGTGTTAAGGTGGTGAGGTCCCCCATCCAAATTCTGCCAACCTCACAAGGTGTGTGGCTCTTTATGTATAAGGAGTTAGGCAGACAGCTGAGCTAGTGACCAATTTAAACTCTTTCTAGGAGGAAGAGTTTGAGGTCTGTAAAATGATCAACGTCCTAGGAGCTATAATCTGTGGAGGAATCCCATTGAGTATTTCACAGTTACCACATGTCCATGTCATGCATTGACATGTCAACCATAGGTGTTATTTTTGGCTGGAGAGGATCCCCAAGTGGCCTTCAAGAAGTGGAGGTCCCAGGCCAGGAGCTGTAATTAGTAGAGCAGGGATCAGCAACTTCCGGCACTCCAGCTGCTGTAAAATTACATCTCCCAGCATGCACATTTACTCAGCTGCACTTGCAACTCCCATACAAGAGAAAGGAGGATTCTGGGAGTTGTAGTTTCTGAACACCTGGAGTGCCGGAGGTTGCTGTTCCCTTCTGTAGAGGAATCCGATGTGTTCTCAAGTATTACACAGTTACCAGGTGTCCATGTAATGCACTGACATATAGACAAAATTCACTCTTTTTGGCCTTTTGGGTCAACTAATAGAAGGTACTCACTTTCTTTGCGGAGATCTAGATGGTTGGGCGTCTTCAGGAAAGACATCCCCATTCTTTTGCATCTTGTGAGCCACATTCAAGACAAAAATATTTTCGATTGCTGGTACATGACCATAGCTCACGTTGCTTGTGCTGAGCCATTGGTTGGGGGCCACTGCTTCAGTGCAATGCTGTCTGGTGAAAAGAATGTATAATAATAGGTCTCCTCCAGTAGAATAAAATTGAGTATCTAGTGCCACCTATACGTGGTGACCCTGTACATCAATATTTAACCCATTGACAATGATTGTTATTAGCCAAACCAGAGACATCAGTTTCAGAGTGGATTCTCATCAGTACATTTTATAGTTTTTGTGTAATTTGTCATGTGGACTGGCTCCTTGATGGGTGAGAGACCAATAGCATGGAGTTTGAGGGTAGCACCTATAGGTGGCATTTTTTCCTTCTGGAGGAGAGCTATTTTGCCTGCTCTCTCACTAGTATAACCAAACTGCTATACTATGCCTTTTTGTCTGTCTTACGAGATGTCCGTTGCAAAGGCGTAAAACCTCCTTTCGATAGATGGCATTTTCTCGGCATGACCTGAGCTTTTCCTAAAAAGAAAATGCAATCATTCTTGTTGGAACCTAAGGCAGAAAATCTGATCCGTTTCATGGGACAATTGCTCCTACAAGATAAAATGGGAAGTAAATGAAAGCGTTTGCACATAATTACTTCACCTAGCAAAGTGATCTTAAAGGGCATTCACTTGAACAGCTCAACAATAAAGCCATTAAAAAATGAAACGCAAAATACATAATTGGCCTATAATTCATTACAGATATAATTACTACAATGTTATTCATTGTACTTCACGAACAAAAAGAGAACAAATTCCCAAGTCTGAGGACAATTCATTGAAGAACGCAAAATAATTTGCTCCCATTAGACCTAGATTTAGAGGATTTGTTAATATATATTATTAGTGTTATTTGTCATAATAATTATTATAATCCATATTATATTAGAAAAGACAAATATGTTTTGCTTTCATGTGATTTATAGTAAAAGAAAGACATCATGTCTGAACCTTCTCTGACCAGTATGTCGTTATAGGACTGCCATAGAGGCGCATGGGGCAATAGTACCTACCACCTTATGCTTTTGATTTCATACAAATGCAAGCATTATTATTATTTATTTTTTATGGCAGGCTGAAAATGAATACAAAAAAAAGATAAATCATCCCATGCGCCATCAGACTCTGTATTACGGAGGGAGCATTGCTTCTATAGAAGAATATGACCATACCTAAATCACTTAAAGGGATCGTCCCACGAAAAATATTCTACAGTTTTCAAACCAGCACCTTGATCTGAATGATTTTGTAATTGCATGTCATTAAAAGGTTATCATAGCCACTGTTTTATAGAGTTTTATAGAGTTCTTCTATAAAACGTATCTGTATAGCGCCACCTGCTGTTTGTTTTTTTCATATTTCTTTGACCTGCTCAATGAGACGGCTGCACATGCTCAGTTTCATCCTTCAACTGGCTTCTGTGTTGTCATAGATAGAGCAGAAAAGACACACCCCTTGATTCATCACAAAGCCGAATTTCCTTGCGCTTCGTGGTAAGTAATAAATTTTTCCTGAAATCGCAGTAAAAAACAAAAAAATACATACTCACCTCATCCACTTGCTTGCAGAGAGGCCATCGCAGCCATGTTGATTGTAGAGAACGCACAAAATCTTGCATGCGCTGATGTGTGACATTACCACGTCATCACGCTGGCCACTGATGATGTCCCTAAGCCGGGCTAGCGTGATGACATGGTGACGTCATCACGCCAGCGCGCCAGAATTGGTGCGTTTTATTCAAGCAAGATGGTCGCGACAGCCTCTCCGCGAGCAAATAGATGAGGTGAGTATGTATTTTTTTGGTTTTTAACCCCTGCAAGGCCTCAATGTGTCTGTCAGATGCAGCGATCAGCATTGAACGTGACATCTGAGGGGTTCAATTATGGGAGGCGGCACGATTGCCCTTCCCTGTCATTGTGCCCGCTACATACAATGGAATGTGATTTGTGGCAAAGTCATTCGAAACAAAACAAATTTCTCTGTGCATTTTGGTGAAGCAGCCGAATCAAATTTTTGATAACTTTGCTCATCTCTACTTGCTGCAATTTGAACTAAATTTATCAAATGTCTCATCATTTTTGATCAATTCTGTGCATCTTTAAGTTTAGCAATTCTCTTGAGATGTTCCTTCACTTTCTAGGCCCCCCCCTTACTCCCTCCTTTACTGGAGTAAGATAGTGACAATTTATGTGACTTTTTGAAAAGTCACAATTGAAAAATCTGGCTTAAATCAGTTCAATGGGCTAACCACGCCTGCTTTCCCACCCACTTTTCAAAACTGGAGTGGTTTAAAATGCTAAATGTTGCAACATTTTTGGCCAAATAAGTCTAAAAAGTTACAAAGCTCTATTTTGTGACTCTTTGAAGCCAGAATTCTGATGTTTGGGGTGTGATAAATCTTCCCCACAAAACCCAACCCCTTATGTGTGTGTGTAATGTGTATAAACCAAGGACAACACTGATACCAAAAGACCCTGGGCCCACCTCCCATCAGTGGTAACACCAGATGGGAGAATAAGAAGGGAATGCTTGATAGTTGGTCTGCAGAGTATTATCACACTGCAGACTATACATTACAGAAACAGAGAATACATTGCTGAACAGAAGCAGTCACATGACATTCATGACATTGACTGTAGAATTTCTAGTTTCTTTTCTTCTCCATCCAGCCCAGACCAATATGAGCAATTATTGGGAATGAATGGTTGGCTTCTGATAATTGACTGCTCTGTTGGCCTATGTAAAGGGGCCCTTACATAGAAGAAAAAAAACATTCCCCCCTTTTTAGGGGTTTCTAAAGTAGCAGCTCATCCTGGCACAGGTATAGGAGCCTTGATAAAGCTGATCAACGCACATAAGGTTTCCGAACCCCCATGGTGTCTGCAGGAGCGAGTTATTTTACCTTTTGGTAATACCGTTTAACTTATGTTTATTTTTGCTTTGGTACTATTCAAATGCTTTTTGATATTGCATTATTTTATATTCTGTAGAGAGGTTGATGTTAAAGGGGTCGTGTCATCTCAGATAGGGGGTATGCCATCAGATAGTTGCTCTGGGATATGCTCTTAGGTCCAGAACAGGGACCATTGACTGCTGAAAATAGCCAAGTTAGGCTACTTTCACACTAGCGTTCGGAGCGGATCCGTCTGATGTTTCATCAGACGGATCCGCTCCGATAATGCAGGCGTTCGCATCCGTTCAGAACGGATGCGTCTGCATTAAAACTTAGAAAATTTTCTAAGTGTAAAAGTTGTCTGAGCGGATCCGTTCAGACTTTACATTGAAAGTCAATGGGGAACGGATCCGCTTGAAGATTGAGCCATATGGTGTCATCTTCAAGCGGATCCGTCCCCATTGACTTACATTGTAAGTGTGGACGGATCCGCTCGCCTCCGCACGGCCAGGCGGACACCCGAACGCTGCAAGCAGCGTTCAGGTGTCCGCTCACTGAGCGGAGCGGAGGCTGAGCGCTGGCAGGCGGATGCATTCTCAGTGGATCCGCCTCCACTGAGAATGCATTGGGGCCAGACGGATGCGTTCGGGGCCGCTCGTGAGCCCCTTCAAACGGTGCGCACGAGCGGACACCCGAACGCTAGTGTGAAAGTAGCCTTAGAAAGCTTGTCTAATTTAGGAAGTCCCATAGCAGTGAATGGAGAGTGCACCGTGTATGCATGACCACCTCTTCATTGACCACTATGGGGCGGCCGGAAAAAGCTGTTTTCAGAACTCCCATAGCAGTAAGTGATAGGTGGCTGCGCTTCCACGGAGCTCTCTCCTTTACTTCAGCGGCCCGTTTTGGAGATAGGATTGGGTCCCAGAGGTTACAATGACCCAGGAAAGACAAAGACCGTAAGTAGAATTTTTTTTTATCTATCTCTCTACTCTTTATGGCATGTTTTTCTTAAAGGGAATGTGTCCAGTATAATGTTTCCTGCTGATTAAAACCAGAAAGCAAGGCATACAGTTGCAAGAAAAAGTATGTGAACCCTTTGGAATGATATGGATTTCTGCACAAATTGGTCATAAAATGTTATCTGATCTTCATCTAAGTCACAACAATAAACAATCACAGTCTGCTTAAACTAATAACACAGAAAGAATTAAATGTTCCCGGCCCGCAACTACTATCTATAATTCTATTCTGTGTGGGACGGACAGGAGTGTGTGGCGGCGCTGCACTGTCTGCAGATAGTGCTAATAAAAACCCCGCAGGAGTCCCGGGAGGTCCGGTCTGGAGACGGAGTAATGTAATTAAACTGGACTGGAGGGGCCCCCCCGCCGGCGGCCACTCTGCCTGCGCTGCTTGTCTCTTTAAGAGATTCGAGACTGGAGCGACATGCACGGCACAGGCAGGCACGTCTCTCGTCCGGCTGACGTTGCCACAGGCTCCGCTCCCCAGAGCAGAGAACTTGGTCTTGAAGAAGGAGCAAGCGCCATTGGCAGCCAGCCACAGCCCAGTCTGACTCTGCCAGCGCCAGGGAAGGCCCGCGCCGCCCACAGAAGGCAGCCAGCCAAGTTCCACTGACTTCCAGGTAGTGTACAATCTACAGAACACAGTCACAGACCAGTTACAGTTACTGTCTGGTAGGTTGGTTATATTGTTGTTAATTAAACTGGATCGGATCCATGATCCATCCATTCCCAGTTTCCCACTCACTTACTTAGTCCCAGGCACCATCTCACCCGTCCGGGCCATCCCAGTGTACTACTAGCCCGCCCTGCGGCCCTGGTTCTGTTTGTGTTTGGAGTCAGTTGGACTGGGGAAATGTGCATTTGGGGGGGGGGGGGGGGCAGTTACTGGTACTACCACTAAGGTAGTAACTGGCCCCCTCCCTCCCCCCAAAATGCACATTTCTCCAGTCCAACTGTCCAAACAGAACCAGGGGGGCTAGTATACTGGCACTGGGACGGGTGAGATGGAGCCTGGGATGGATCCGATCCAGTTTAGTCAACCAACCTACCAGTAATTGGCCCCCTCCCCCCCAAATGCACATTTCTCCAGTCCAACTGTCCAAACAGAACCAGGGCGGGCTAGTATACTGGCACTTGGACGGGTGAGATGGTGCCTGGGATGGATCCGATCCAGTTTAATCAACCAACCTACCAGTAACTGGCCCCCTCCCCCAAAAAATTCTTTAGAAATATGTTTAAAGGCTATGGGCACCTTCAGGGCAATTTTTTTATGATTAAATTTGACTCATTTCAGGCTAAAAATTCTTTTTTTCGATGTCTCTTTATTAAAAATGTTCATATATAAGGGTTAAAAAATCGGTGTATTTGCAGAGTATCACTTCATAGTCCCGTCAGCCGACAGCTCATGTGTAGCTCTTATCTCTGACCACCTGACCTCATAAACACATATTCTTATCAGACTGATAAAAACAGACTGATTTTTAAACCTTTATATATCTAAAAATAAATAAATAAATCAAAACCAATTGAAAAAATCTTTTTTAGCCTGAGATGAATAAAAATAAATCATAAAATAATTGCCCAAAGTTGTCCGTAGCCTTTAACACAAAAACCTGATGCAAACAATTGATCATTTTCTGATGACACATTCCCTTTAAGTGTGTTTGATCCCACTATAAGACATATGTTTGGTCCTAAATGGTTACTTTTTGACCGTCTCCATTCATCAAACGCACCCTTTAGCAAATATTTTACAGCGTCCGCCACCATTGTCACAGTTAGCCTGGTATGTGACATCAGTAATTTGTATGTTCGAGGGATAATGAATCAGTACAATGCAGAATCCCTTTGGAACATGGCACCAAAATATGGATTTTTATTCTTTTTCGTACCCAAATAAAGGATTTACTTATCTTCAATTCGTCCTGAGACATCCAGCTGAATGAAGTGTTCAGCTACAATATCCAATTTAGATAATTCCATGGACGTGCATTGAAAAGTAAACATATTAAAATGTTAACTTTGAAGTGTGCACCATTAATATTCAGCAGTATGATTTGGAAATTCTTATTTGCACAATGCTCCGTTTTTATTTCTTTCTGTTAGCCGGGCTAGAAATTAAGAATGCATGACATTATTTTGCAGAATATCAGAGTTATTTGCCGAGCTTCCTTTTTTATTGCAAATAGATGGATGGTGAATCTTAATAGCTACATTACCTCTGATACATCGGCCGCCGTGTGAATAATCAAAGTTTCTTGCATCTAACACAGTAATTATTCATTTAAAGAATGTTTGCCTCAAGTTCAACGAAGGATATTGTGTCGTTTTAAAATATTTCGATAAAGCTAAAACATATGCCTGGAAAATCATTTTCAATTACTGTGTATGGATAGAGCATAGAGGAAGAGTGTTTGACTGCTTTGGGGGGTTAATGGTGGACGGAGATGGCGATGAAAGAGGGGTGTGCTCATAGGACCCCCATGGAGATTTATAATGAATTTACTATTTTTATTTGTGGAGAAATCTTTCAATAAAACAAAGCCTATGGCACCATCACCGCTGTTAGTGTAATTACACTTCATGCCTTTCCGATAATCGCCATGCTAATTCAATACGATGGGTATGCACAACTGGTGGGCATTTTGTATGGTGAGTGGATCACCTATGAATTTAGGGGATTTAAACAATACCATTCACTTCTGGCATTATAAAGACTAGGCTCTTTCACACTTGCGTTGTTCTTTTCCGGCATAGAGTTCCGTCGTCGGGGCTCTATGCCGGAAGAATCCTGATCAGGATTATCCCAATGCATTCTGAATAGAGAGAAATCCGTTCAGGATACATCAGGATGCCTTCAGTTCCGGACCGAAACGTTTTTTGGCCGGAGAAAATACCGCAGCATGCTGCGCTTTTTGCTCCGGCCAAAAATCCTGAACACTTGCCGCAAGGCCGGATCCAGAATCAATGCCCATTGAAAGGCATTAATCCGGATCCGGCCTTAAGCTAAACGTCGTTTCGGCGCATTGCCGGATCCGACGCTTAGCTTTTTCAGAGTGGTTACCATGGCTGCCCGGACGCTAAAGTCCTGTTTGCCATGGTAAAGTGTAGTGGGGAGCGGGGGAGCAGTATACTTACCGTCCATGCGGCTCCCCGGGCGCTCCAGAGTGACGTCAGGGCGCCCCACGCGCATGGATGACGTGATCGCATTCTGGAGCGCCCCGGGAACCGCACGGACTGTAAGTATACTGCTCCCCCGCTCCCCACTACTACTATGGCAGCCAGGACTTTAATAGCGTCCTGGCTGCCATAGTAACACTGAACGCATTTTGAAGACTGATCCGTCTTCAAATGCTTTCAGTTCACTTGCGGTGTTAAGGATCCGGCGGGCACCTCCGGCAAGTGGAGTGCACGACGGATCCGGACAACGCAAGTGTGAAAGAGGCCTTAAGACATAGTCGAAACGTTGCCATGTTTGATGAAGATTATGGAATAAATCATATGAATTGGAGTGCCGTGGCTTTCCTTTATGTTGGCCAGGATCCAAAGCTGTGTGCGCTGGACTATCCCATCCCTGGTTTGGTAATACGTTGCGCTCCTTGTTTTTCCCGGTAGAAATGTATACAGTTACTACTGAATTGAATGACAGCTTTAAAGAGCACCTGTCAGCAAGATTAATCCTATTAACCCTAGTATAGTTACTCCCGCCAATTAAAATGATACCTGTGTTACGAAATTTGGTTGTGGCATTCCAGAGGGGGGAAAAAAGACTTTATTCTTTAAAGGGGTTGTGCAAGAATGAAGGGGGGAGGGTTTGGCAACTCTCCCCCACTTGCCTGGGCCTGTAAAGGAAAGATGACTTACCTGCTTCCCGATGACAGATCCTTGCTCCTGTTCCTCCAGGCCTGCAATGCTCCACGAATGGTAACATTCAGTTTGACATTACCACAGATAATCACTGGTTCCCCTTACATCATGACAAATAGTCACACAACGCAAGAGGATCCGGTCTCCGCTGCAGCCAGTTATTGACTGTGGTGTTGTCAAACCAGATGTTGAGATCGAGGGAGCCCAGCCGAGCATCGCAGGCCTAGAGAAGAAGGAGTGGGGAGATGGGCCAGGAAGTAGGTAAGTCATCTTTCCTTTACAGGTCCAGACAAGTTTGGGGGGGGAAGGGGGGGGGGCATTAGTTTACAATCCCTTTAAGGAAGTTAGGGCTTTTGTGCACTGAGGGACGGTGGTTGCCCTTTTTTATGTCAGGAAGCAGAAGAAGGAGGCGTTCAGCAGCAAAGAGCCTCCCAGATGTTCCAGGTAAGTTGGCAAATAGATCCATAATTCTAATACAGATTGGAGCTCTGTGTTGCTGACACATAGCTCCAGATCCCCTGCTTCTGTTCATACAGCAACCCAGTTAAATGATAACATTCCACCGGCCAGCAGTTGCCACTAGAGGGAGCTCAATGCACATGGTTTTATACAGTATCTAAAATACTCAATAATAAATCAGCGCCCCCTAGTGAGACAGAAATAGTTATTTTTGCGGAATTCAATGTTTTATTCTGAAATACTTAGAGGGAGGTTTCTGGGTTCTAGATTTGTCCATGCCCAGTGAGTATGTGTGTTTGGGACAAGGACAAAGGTACTATCTAAAATTATGGGGGTTGTCCAAATCTACAGCTGATCAGTGGGACTTATGTATCAAAACTATATAACAAAGTTGCCCATAGAACCTGCCAAATTCATTTGAGCGTCGCTTAATACACAAAAGCTGATCTCTGATTGGTTACAACAAGGCAACATACATTAGGCCTATAGTGTACATCCCATGATGCAATAATAAGCAGAAAGCTAGGGATATTTTTTCTTTCCATATCTTATTTAAAAAGATCTAGCTCTGCAAATCCTCACTGGGGTCCCCTAAGGCAGTAAGCCACATTGGTTTGTTGAGCATATTTATTGAAGAGCACTGCATACACAGCTGCTACGCACATAAATCCTTGTCAAAATGCACCTCTCAGGGGCTGAGCCCTATATAACATGCTTAACACTTGCAGTCATGCTCAACAAACAACTGCAATTCCCCGCTGTATAGCAAGGAGGTAGAGGAGAGCCTAAACAGAAAAATGTAAATTATGTACCTGATGAGTGCAAACGCCCGAACAGCAGATCTTAGAAACGCAAATACTAAATGTTACAGGCACACTGAATTAATAAAGAGAAATTATTACATTCTGCTTGTACTATAAATATTATTACATTACATTCCGTTTGTACTATAAATATTATTATGTGTTATTATTATAGAAGATTAGATTTTTTTTCATTATGATCTTTGTTATTAGTTTTGTAGAACCCTTTTATGTTTTAAAGAAAGCTCAGATATCACTTACATGTTTGAGTTCATTCCCTTTTTCATGTCAATGACACATCTAACTAAGGCCTCATGCACACGACCGTTCTTGTGTTCCGTGCCCGTTGTTCCATTTTCCGTGATTTTCTGCGGACCCGTTGACTTTCAATGGGTCCGTTGAAAACTCGGCTAATGCACCGTTTGTCATCAGTGTCCGTGATCCGTGGTTCCAGTCCGTCAAAAAAATATAACCTGTCCGATTTTTTTCACGGAAAACGGTTCGCGGACCCATTCAAGTCAATGGGACCGTGAAAAAACGCGGAGGCACACAAGATTGTCATCCGTGTCCGCGTCCGTTTTTTTTTTCCTATCATTTGCATGGCAAACTTGACTTAGACTTTTTTTTACTTTCCTTCATGTCTGGTGATCCTCCAAAAATAAAGGAAGACACACGGAAACAAAAACGGAAACGGATCACGGAACAACGGAACCCCATTTTGCGGAACAGAACACAAAAACGGTCGTGAGCATGAGGCCTAAGGAAAGTGTCCACTGGAAGAGTGGAAAAGAAAAAAATTAAATCTGCTGCTAGGAGTTTCACAATCCAGATGCCAGTTAACACTTTAGTCATAGAATTGATAAATGTTCTGATTAGGTGCAGGTGGTGATTAGATGTAGTGTTGAGCACGAATATTCGAATAGCGAGTTTTTATCGCGAATATCGCCACTTCGAGAATTCGCGAATATTTAGAATATAGTGCTATATATTCGTTATATCGAATATTCAGCATTTTTTTTCCATCTGCACACGATTCCTCTCTGCTTCTTGCTTGTGGGCCAATGAGAAGGAAGCAATGTCGAGTTCACAACAATACTTGGTGCACCAATCAGTAATCTGTAGTCAGACCTGCTAAAATGTGAAGTTGCACGTAGGGATATATCTTCCTCACAGTCCTGGCCTCACTGTCGCTAATCCACATCTTCTATATGTCATCAAACTGTAATTTATAATTGACTTCTTTATCTCTGGACACACGGGACACACACTGATTAATATCAAGATATCCACATTAGTGTTGAGCGAGCACCAAAGTGCTCGTGTGCTCGAGTAGAACACTTTGCGATGCTCGGGTGTTCTACCAAGCACCCGAGCACAATGGAAGTTAAAGGGCTTCTGTCACCCCACTAAACTCATTTTTTTTTTTGTGTACTTATAATCCCTATCCTGCCATATTGCCATACATTATGTTATTAATAATTTTCGTTCAGTAGATTTAGCAAAAAACTTACTTTTATGATATGCTAATTACCTTTCTACCAGCAAGTAGGGCGTCTACTTGCTGGTAGCAGCCGCAGAAAACCGCCCCCTCCTTCTGTTGATTGACAGGGCCAGCCGCGATCTCCTCCTCCGACTGGTCCTGTCAGCATTTCAAAAATCGCGTGCCTGTGTTGATTCGGCGCAGGCGCTCTGACATAAGGAGGCTCGCCTCCTCAGCACTCCTTCAGTGCGCCTGTGCCGATGACGTCACCGAAAGAGAAGACGTCATCGGCGTCCACAAAAGCTCCTAAATATGTGAGAAGCAATACTAATTTATCTTTTGTTTCATATATTTGTATTCTTTTGGAATGAAATTACTTTAAGATTTATTAACAAGTAAAAGTTAAGCTTTAGAGAAATTTCTTCTGGTTCGCAGTGATATATTTTTGATACTTTTCTCATTGTATCTATGCTTTTCAGTGACAGAAACAGGATGTGATTGGTAGGAAGAGTGATACTATGAAGAAAAGCTCCTGTATCAACCCCATGGGCTCACTGGAGGCTGTACAGGGGAGAGTTGGTAGTAACCAACTGGAATTGGTAAGAGGGGTCAGACCATGAAGAAAAGTTCCCAATTAACTATTTTCTCCCATGAGATCATTGGAAGCTCTACGGGGGAGAGATGAAAGTACAGTTCTGTGATTGGTAGGAGGCGTGATAACATGAAGAAAAGCTCCTGCATCAAACCCATGGGAAGACTGTATAGAGGAGGGATGACAGTAATCTACTGCAATTGGTAAGAAATGCGATAGTAACATAGTAACATAGTATATAAGGCCAAAAAAAGACATTTGTCTATCCAGTTCGGCCTGTTATCCTGCAAGTTGATCCAGAGGAAGGCAAAAACAAAACTGTGAGGTAGAAGCCAATTTTCTCCACTTAAGGGGAAAAAATTCCTTCCCGACTCCAATCAGGCAATCAGAATAACTCCCTGGATCAACGACCCCTCTCTAGTAGCTATAGCCTGTAATATTATTACGCTCTAGAAATACATCCAGGCCCCTCTTGAATTCCTTTATTGTACTCACCATCACCACCTCCTCAGGCAGAGAGTTCCATAGTCTCACTGCTCTTACCGTAAAGAATCCTCTTCTATGTTTGTGTACAAACCTTCTTTCCTCCAGACGCAGAGGATGTCCCCTCGTCACAGTCACAGTCCTGGGGATAAATAGATGATGGGATAGATCTCTGTACTGACCCCTGATATATTTATACATAGTAATTAGATCTCCCCTCAGTCATCTTTTTTCTAAAGGGAATAACCCTAATGTTGATAATCTTTCAGGGTACTGTAGTTGCCCCATTCCAGTTATTACTTTAGTTGCCCTCCTCTGGACTCTCTCCAGCTCTGCTATGTCTGCCTTGTTTACAGGAGCCCAGAACTGTACACAGTACTCCATGTGTGGTCTGACTAGTGATTTGTAAAATGGAAGGACTATGTTTTCATCACGGGCATCTATGCCCCTTTTGATGCAACCCATTATCTTATTGGCCTTGGCAGCAGCTGCCTGACACTGTTTTTTGCAGCTTAGTTTGCTGTTTATTAAAATTCCTAGGTCCTTTTCCATGTCAGTGTTACCGAGTGTTTTACCATTTAGTATGTACGGGTGACTTGCATTATTCCTTCCCATGTGCATAACTTTACATTTGTCAGTGTTAAACCTCATCTGCCACTTATCTGCCCAAGCCTCCAATCTATCCAGATCCCTCTGTAGTAGTATACTGTCCTCTTCAGTGTTAATTACTTTACACAGTTTAGTGTCATCTGCGAAAATTGATATTTTACTATGCAATCCTTCTACAAGATCATTAATAAATATATTGAAGAGAATAGGGCCCAAGACTGACCCCTGAGGTACCCCACTAGTGACAGTGACCCCTCCAATACTGACCCCTGAGGTACTCCACTAGTGACAGTGACCCAATCTGAGTGTGTACCGTTAATAACCACCCTCTGTTTTCTATCACTCAGCCAGTTACTTACCCACATACAGATGTTTTCTCCCAGTCCGAGCATTCTCATTTTATATACTAACCTTTTATGTGGTACAGTGTCAAATGCTTTGGAGAAGTCCAGATATACGACATCCATTGATTCGCCGCTGTCAAGTCTAGAACTTACCTCCTCATAGAAACTGATTAAATTAGTTTGACATTACCGATCCCTCATGAAGCCATGATGATATGGCGTTATTTGCTTGTTTTCATTGAGATCCTCCAAGATAGCATCTCTTAGAAAACCTTCAAACAGTTTACCCACAAGAGATGTTAAACTTACCGGCCTATAGTTTCCAGGGTCTGTTTTTACACCCTTTTTGAATAGTAAATAGATTAGTAAGGCTTTAGAGTCCAGGAGGAAACCCACATAGACTCCATGCAGATGTTGCCCTTGACCAAATTCAAACCCAGGACCCCAGTGCTGCAAGGCAACAGTGCCAACCATTGAGCCACCGTGCAATTCAAGATAGCATGAAGAAAAAGTTTCCAATTCAGCACACCCCTCTTCCCCCCACCATGAAATCACTGTAGGCTTTACAAGGGAAAGATGATTGGTAAGAGTGGTAACATGAATAAAAGTTTCCAATTCACCCTTTTCTCCCATGAGATTACTGGAGGCTCTATGGGTTGAAATGGCAGTAATGTCCAGTTATTGGTAATAGGGTTGATAACGTGCATCAATTCCCTGGTGGTCACTGGATGCTGTACATGGGAGAGTTGACAGTAACCTGCTCTGATTGGTAAGAGGGGTGATGACATAAAGAAAAGCTCCTGCATCGGCCTCTTGGCTGTACAGGGGAGGGATGACAGAAACCTGCTGCGATTGGTAAGAGGCGTGATAACATAAGGAAAAGTTCCAACTTTCAATTCAACCTTCCCCCATGGGATCATCAGAGGCTCTACATACAGAGATTACTGTACCGTATTGTGATTAGTAAGAGGGGTGATCACATGAGAGGATTAGAGGTGGTACAATCACCGCCGCAGGGAGGTGATAGACATCGGCTCCTCTTATAACGGGAGGCGAGGTGGATCCTCCGTACCCAAGCGGCGGATGAATTGGGCCTCAATGATAGAATTGACCTAAGTATGTTCCTTTAAAAATGTTTCTGCAATGCCGCTTTTACATTTGTTGATGTTTTCTGTTTACCTTGTCTTTGTGGATCTTCTTGGGAAGCATCGTGGCAGCGTCACTGGTCACCCAGGTAACGCATCGACTCCGCGGCTTAGCCTGATGCAGTCGACGCAGTAGCCTGACGAAGCGCGTCAAGCGTGAAACGGCCGTCGCTACCTCACCTGTGTGAAGCTCTTGGCGTCCTGCCCGATGCCGCCTATTGCTACTTCTTGAATAAAGCAACTATCAAGTCCTTACACTGGTGAGTGCCGCCCTCCTTCACTCCTCTACATGGTTGTATCTACATCATTTTACTCTATTTCGGGCTGAGCACCACCGACAGTGTCTTGTTATAAGGAGACTGAGCTGTGGTCGATTCCTACATACCGGGACTTAGCGGAGGACTGTGAGTGCCGCTTCATGTCTCATCGCTGAAGAATCTCGTTTTTTTTTCTGCTCACCATACCACCCCACTCGACACAGGCACAGATCCAGGAGGTGAAACTTTTCATCCCACTTTCAAACAAGTGCTACTCTCCATAAATATTTCACCCAGGACTGGGATTCTTGGCTTTAAAAAGAAAAGAAAAGCGGTCATAGTTTAGTTGTGGCAATCTTTCAAGTTACGATGCATTTGGCAGTGAAAGGGTTGTTGAAATTTTACTGTCATATATTTACAATTCTAGTCTACCATTAGGTAAATTTGGCTGATGTTTTATAGGTATTATACACATACAGAGAACATAGATAATCTCTATCAACACAAAATTACATACCATGCCTAAAATTGACTAAATGCTGTTAATAGCAAAAAAGGCATAAAAGGCAAATAGCAGTAATTTCCCCTCTGTGCTGTTGTAACACCCCAGAGTGGTGTTACCACTCCTGCACCCTGCTACTGTCTCTATTGGTCTAACCTCATGTCATCTTATGCATTTTTTCCAGGTCCTCCACACTGTGCATTTCTAATGTTATGTAACTGTTCATGTAATGTGCCTGGTTCACCAGCAGGTGGCAGCAAATATGGCAGAGCTCCAGTTAGATAAAACCTTCCATTCCATTCTAACCTCCCCCTCTGGAGAGAAGTGGGCAAGTCCTACTTCCTGCAGGAAGGGTGGGGCAGAAGTTCTAGTCAGTCTAGTTTACTTCCTGATATGGGAAGGGTGGGCAGGGGCATGTCTCTGATGGACATGCCCATGCCAGCCAGAGCATCCTAAGCTCTGCTGGCCATGGAGGCCACAGCTTAAAGCCTCCCTGGCATAACCTAGAGTCAGACTACAGAGAAGAAGTGCAGCATACAGAAGGAGCTGAGTTATACAACCAGCCTGTCAGTACAGCAGAGTCAGAGAGAAATAGATATAGCAGAGTGGAGTTTGCCTGCCAGTTTCATGCTAAAGCTAGCTGGAACCAAGACAAAACCCGTAAACCGTTTTGGAGAACATTTATTAAAAGTAAAGCTGCCATTAAACTTCATCTCAATTATTCCCCCTATTTATTGCTTCGGAGCCAAAGCTTGGGGTCCAGCCGTATCCAGGTAGGAGCACCGTGACACAAATAAAGAGACATTTTAGGCCGCAACGTACCACTCGGCATTTCCTACACCAGGAACGCGCAATATAGAGGGCCCTGGGGCGCTGCCGCCCTTTGCACTGTCTCCGCTGGTAAATGTGAAAGACAGAGCAAATAGCAGGATAATAATGCACAAAAATGTCATCCTCTGAGTACAGTTACCATATACAATACCTGCTATCCATGCAGCGAGTCGTTACATTTTGTCACAATCTTAATTAGACTAAATGCTCGGGATAACTAATGATCTCCATAAAGACGCTGCTGCCTTGTGATTGTAATTGGATTTTTTTTTTTTCTTGCGTAAATGTATATGTCAATATATTCTTGGTAAAAATATTCCTGATGCCTGACAGCAAATTTTAATTTGATGCAAAATCTCGATCTGTGGAGAAGGTATTTCTGTTCTATCAGACTAATTCTTCATGACAGCAATCAGTGAGAACATTCAGATTTAAAGCAAATGCTCCCAAAGGGCCCGAGCAATCCTCCTGCTCTTGATTTAGAGACATAGCCAGTGTTTAATACACAGCGAGGCATGCGGGATGTGGCCTAGTTCCTCCTGCTAACATGGGCTAATCCATGTAGTTCTACGTAGTCAACGTTCTTATGGATTAAGACTCGGCGCTGCACATCTCTACGGAAGACGTTTGTTGAATCCTCTTCTTAACATGGAAACAATTTAATACTTCATGTTCTCCAAAATAAAAATAAAAATATTAGAAGATTTAACGGGATTACAAGTCAAGCCTTTGTTTCATAATATCCACTGTGCTGTTACATTGTAACGATTATGAATTATTTTCCAAAGGGATTTTCCAGGACTTTACAACTGATGGCCTATCCTCAGAAGAGATCGTCACTGTCTGATTAGTGGAAGTCTAACACCCCACACCTCCGCAGACAAGACAAGACATTAGTAAACAGTTGTGTTCCCCATGAAATTAGAATTTGTAGAGCATCATTTAATCTTACTCTATGTGGTGCTTCTCCTCTGTTATTGCTTCTGGAAATGTATAAATACATTTTCATTTGGTTGTTACCCTTTTCATTTGTCAAAGAGGTGTGTGCCGACACAGTCTGACATTGTCAGCTCTGATTGGACAGTGTCAGAATGTTGAGACCCCCCCCCCCCCAAACTGGTATCACCAAGTGGTTTATTTATTTATACATTTCTAGAAGGAGTAACAGAAGTACAATGCAGAGCTCTTTTTTGTGTCACCAGTTACAACTTTATGGGGATATGCAGCAGAGAAAGCTACTGTAAATATATATACAGTACAGACCAAAAGTTTGGACACACCTTCTCATTCAAAGAGTTTTCTTTATTTTTATGACTATGAAAATTGTAGATTCACACTGAAGGCATCAAAACTATGAATTAACACATATGGAATTATATACATAAACAAGTGTGAAACAACTGAAAATATGTCATATTCTAGATTCTTCAAAGTAGCCACCTTTTGCTTTGATTACTGCTTTGCACACTCTTGGCATTCTCTTGATGAGCTTCAAGAGGTAGACCCCTGAAATGGTTTTCACTTCACAGGTGTGCCCTGTCAGGTTTAATAAGTGGGATTTCTTGCCTTATAAATGGTGTTGGGACCATCAGTTGCGTTGACGAGAAGTCAGGTGGATACACAGCTGATAGTCCTACTGAATAGACTGTTAGAATTTGTTTTATGGCAAGAAAAAAGCAGCTAAGTAAAGAAAAACGAGTGGCCATCATTACTTTAAGAAATGAAGGTCAGTCAGTCAGCCGGAGAACTGGGAGAACTTTGAAAGTAAGGGCTATTTGACCATGAAGGAGAGTGATGGGGTGCTGCGCCAGATGACTTGGCCTCCACAGTCACCGGACCTGAACCCAATCGAGATGGTTTGGGGTGAGCTGGACCGCAGAGTGAAGGCAAAAGGGCCAACAAGTGCTAAGCATCTCTGGTAACTCCTTCAAGACTGTTGGAAGACCATTTCAGGGGACTACCTCTTGAAGCTCATCAAGAGAATGCCAAGAGTGTGCAAAGCAGTAATCAAAGCAAAAGGTGGCTACTTTGAAGAACCTAGAATATGACATATTTTCAGTTGTTTCACACTTGTTTGTTATGTATATAATTCCACATGTGTTAATTCATAGTTTTGATGCCTTCATAGTCATGAAAATAAAGAAAACTCTTTGAATGAGAAGGTGTGTCCAAACTTTTGGTCTGTACTGTGTATATATATATATATATATATATATATATATATGTAGTACCCCAGAATGGGCACTACCATTCATACACCTAGCAATTGTCTCTAATAGCTAGAAAAGAGTGTCATCTGTGTATTTATTTCCAGGTCTTCTTATACTGTACCTTAATAATGGATTATGCAACTGTTATTACATGTAATCTACTTGGCTGTCTAGCAGGTGGCAGTGTATCTGGCAAAGATCTTTAGTCAGAATGACACTTACCATTCCATTCTCTCCACTTTTGGGCAGAAGTGGGATACTTCCTACCAAGGGAGGGGTTGCAGGAAGCTGTGGTTAGTTGGTAGTTGGAAGGAGACCAGACAACATGGCGCAGTGAGGGGGCGTTCTCCCCTCCTGCAGCAGGAGTCTTCCAGGGAATGCAGCTTGTAAAGCACCCTGACTCCTTGCAGTTCGTAGACTGAGTATTACGAGGGGATCAACGGCCAAAGGCACCCCACTCAACCTCTAGAAAGTCCAGTAACCAGACAGTAATAGACAGTAATAGCACAGAAGAGAGAGAAAGAAAGCAAAGTATTCAGATTTACCTGCCAATTTACCCTTAGCCTGCTGGAGCTGAGGGAAAGATCAAATATTTTTTGAATGACACAAGTTTATTGTAAGTTTATTCTAGTAAAACCTCTAAACTTCACCAAGTCTGGACTCTACTTATTCCACCAACTACAACTCCTTTGTTGCTACGGAGCCTAACCCTGGGGAGTGACAGTATCCAGGTAGGAGCACTGTGACACAAACTATTAGGGCTACAACATACCACTCGGCATTCCTGGGGGGCCGTCTGTTGCACACGCACACAACATATTTTTCGCCCTATAAGGTGCATCTGCCCATAAGACGCACCTAGGTTTTGGAGGAGGAAAAAAAAAAAATAAATTTCATTAGACCTCAGATCAGAGCCCCAATGTTAATCAGACCTCAGCTCAGAGCTCTAATCAGACCCCCAATGTAAATTAGACCCCCAATCAGACTTCAGCTGAGACCACAATGTTAAAAATACCCCAATCAGACCTCAGATCAGACCCCCAATGTTAATAAGATCCAATTTGAACCTAAGCTCAGACCCCCAATGTGAAAAATACCCCCATTCATACCTCAAATCAGACCTCGATGTGAATGACCCCCATTCAGACCTCAGTTCAGACCCCCTGTTCAGAACAGACAAAATTTAACTTACTGTACCTCTCCTGATCCAGACGCCGTCACCGCTCCTAACATCCAGCGCTCTTCCTGGTCTTCCTGCCACGCTGTGCTGAGACCTGACGTCCCACAGAGTGAGGTCACAGAGATCGCCTACATCCTCAAGCTGTGTGCAGGTCACAGCACAGCATGAGGAAACTGCTGGAGAAGACCAGGGAGCGGTGAGTACAGACCTTGCCACGGAAGCGCTGCATTTGCCGCTTTACGGTCCTCCTGTACTAATGATCTCTTCCATAGTATTCCATTTGAATTCGCCCTATAAGATGCACTGACTTCCCCCCTCCACTTTGGGGGGGGGGGGGCGGGTGCATCTTATAGGGCATAAAATGTGGTATATTATTATTTATACAATAGGTAACAGTCTGACAAAAGCAAATCCACAAAAAGCAAAGTCAACAACACACTCCAAACATTCAGAAATCCTTACCAGAAATAAATATGAATGCACTCACACATGATCCAAAAATCCCAAAAAGAATTGGCTATCAGAAATAGAAGAATATCAGAGCATCCATCCGGGTGTTAAAATTTGAAATGAGCTTTATTCATACAGTATACTAAAATCAAGCAATGTCCTTCCACACACAAGGTTCCTTTTCTTTTTGCATAAGTGGCATTTTATGCAAACTGCTGTGACTTTTTGTGTATTTACATCACTCCCAACAATTTTGTAAAAAAACAAACAAAAAAAAACTGTGGGGCTTTGGAGAGAGGTGTGGCCTCCCATGGCCTGACAGATTTACTTGCTTAGTTTGTGCTTCTTATGCATTCCAGGAATTTTAACCTTCTGCCTGTTTTTGATTTTGCCTCGGACTGCTGATACTGGTTCTGATGTTACCTCTTGGTTTTGATCCTGCTTGGTATGTTACTCTGCGTTTGTTTCTTCTTTGGTTCTGATTGTCTTCTCTGGTTTTGACTCAGCCTGTCTGACATCCCTTTTTGTTACTCCTAAGTAGGTCATGCACACTTGGTCAGGTCAGGAACCCTCACCTAGTTAGGGGCTGCTGTGTAGGGTGGATCATCCCAGTAGGTAGCGAAAGTGGTGTGGGTGGAGGTCAGGTCTGCACTGTTCCTGACTGATATAAAAATAATAATCAACTGCCTATGCTCTCTTCTCCCCCTTTTAAATCTTCTCAAACCCATCTACAGGTCTTCTCTCGTGACTAGACCTATTCTGTGGAACTCACTGCCCATAAACATTAGATTTGATCCTAACAGTTTTAAGAACCCCTTGAAATCTAATTTCTTTCCGAAGGCCTACTGTATATCACATAACCATGGTCTATGGCCACTTACAACTTGACTTGATTTTAAGGTCTTGAATAGTTATGCTATGATGAAATTACTGCAACACTGTAGTAAAAGAAAAAGTGAAAAGGTCCAGCCTCCAGCAGTGGCGTACCGCCAATAGAGGTGCGGCGGGCCCGGAGCGCTCGAAAGGCCCTGCCCCCCGCAACTGCGCTCACTGCAGGCTCAGAGGTGGTCTGCCCACTTATAATTGGCTCCCAGCGCCGCCGATAATACACGCCCCCCCATCTGACTTCTCATTGACTGTGCGCTCCCTAGGACCCAGCCGCGCTCCCTCGGCTCGTGCGTCTGCTGCGCCTGCACTGCTTCACATACTGGGCCAATCAGCATTAGCAGTGTGTTAAGATCCTGCTGCTGATTGGCCCAGCCAGTGCAGGCAGCAGGCGCGCACCCAGCATTGAAGAACTTTAGAGTGAGTTGTGCTGCCCGCCGGCCTCGACAGACGCCAGTGCCACCCAAAACCGTCATCTCACAGCCAGTCCGGACCTGTGCCACTGCCAGCCCGTCCACACAGTAGGACTGCCCCAGCCACTATCTTTACAACCGGGATCATTAATGAAATAAATGTCTGTACTAATAACAGTCTCTCTTAGCACTGGCGTAACTAGAAATGACTGGGCAGTGGGCCCCACAGGAAATTTTTTAACGGGCCCCCCCCAGCTGTTTGGCACCTCTGACCAGCAGAGACACTTGACTTCTTCCCTAATACAGTCCAAATTCTAATTATCGTGCAAAAGACAAGTCATGGAAATAAGAATAAAGGTCTTCTGGTTAGTATAGTATACTTTCTATATTTCCATGACTTGTCTATTGGACGATAATTGGACTGTATTAGGGAAGTCAAGTGTCTCTGCTGGTCAGAGGTGCCGGACAGCTGGGAGGGGGGCAATTCAAAAATTTCCTGTGGGACCCGTCATTTCTAATTACGCTAGTGCTAATAGAGACTGTATAAAACGTTCCAGTTCCAGAACTTCATGTATAGGACTTTCTGAGGGCAGCAGCAAGCAGAGTTCCTGTGGGGGTGGGCGGTACTGTAGGCTCATAGAAGACTCAGGAATGTGCCCCCCCCTCGCTCTCCCATGAACTCTGCTTGCTGTTAAAGGGAACCTGTCACCTCAAAAACACAAATAAAACCGCCAGCATTAGTCGCCCCCAGTCTGTTCATAATTAGAGATGAGCAAATTTCATATTTTAAAATTCGTTCACGCTTCGTTTGGTGGTAAATAGTGAATTGCATTATGGATTCCGTTACCATGGACCATAATTCAATTCCATGACGGAATGCATAACTGAATGCCTTTATAGGCAGCTTTATAGGCATTACATTATTCATTCTGTCATAATAGAAGTCTAGGGCCTGCATAACGGATCCGTCCGGTTTGCGTTATGCTGGAGTCCTCAGTAGGTCATGTATACATTTCTTTATTGGCAAATGGGGGTGTGGCAGGGGAGGAGCCAGGGCAGGAGGTGGGATGGGCCAAGGTAGTGGCTGGGGTTAGGGGGCCCAATTCAGATTATTGCTATGGGGCCCAATGATTTCTATGTACGCCCCTGGCCTCCAGTAATGGTAGAAGCATCCAATATTTCTCAGGCAGCACCAGGTAGGGGCAGCCAAAGGGCCATGGGCTGAAGGGAAGGGGTTAGGCTAAAAAGAATGGCATTGGGGAAGCAGGGGCGCCTTTTCAGTTTTCGCCTCAGGCAGCAGAAAGGCTAGGTGCACCCCTGGGAAAGTGTTCATCCTCTGACGCATTTCGGGTGCATCCTCTTTGCACCCTTAGTCATAGAATAGTAAGACAAACAAAAACAACCAAACTAAATAGCAGCCAAACCTCATGTGTGCACACTGAGAAGAATGAATTCCCAATTAACCTCCCTGCTGCCATTCAGTAGCAAGTACAAATAAATACCTTGATATATATATATAGGTAGCTTCCAACTCTCGTAAATATTCTTACAATTTATGCTGTTTGCTATGTCTGGCCTTTATATATTACATAACAATGGCTGCTGAGGTCCACAAGTGGCGATGCTGGAGATCCACGTGCCAGCAAAAGTAAAGCAAATATGTGCACAATGTTAGGTAGGAGAAAGAGAAGATATAAATTGTGAGTCCTCAGTCGTTGATGCCTTTTAATGGCTCACTGAATGGATGATAACAAATAACAAGCTTTCGAGACTACTTCAATCTCGAAAGCTGATGAAGAAGTATCGAAAGCCTGTTATGTTATCATCTTTTCAGTTAACTGAGGCCTCTCAGTTTTTATCTACATTCCTGTAGACTAGTGGCATTACGTGATACTCTGAAGAATCTTTAGCACAAGAGTTTCAAACTTGTATGGTAACATAGTAACATAGTACATAAGGCCGAAAAAAGACATTTGTCCATCCAGTTCGGCCTGTTATCCTGCAAGTTGATCCAGAGGAAGGCAAAAAAAAAAATGTGAGGTAGAAGCCAATTTTCCCCACTTAAGGGGGAAAAAAAATCCTTCCCGACTCCAATCAGGCAATCAGAATAACTCCCTGGATCAATGACCCCTCTCTACTAGGTATAGCCTGTAATATTATTACACTCCAGAAATACACCCAGGCCCCGCTTGAATTCCTTTATTGTACTCACCATCACCACCTCCTCAGGCAGAGAGTTCCATAGTCTCACTGCTCTTACCGTAAAGAATCCTCTTCTATGTTTGTGTACAAACCTTCTTTCCTCGAGGCGCAGAGGATGTCCCCTTGTCACAGTCACAGTCCTGGGGATAAATAGATGATGGGAGAGATCTCTATACTGACCCCTGATATAGTTATACATAGTAATTAGATCTCTCCTCAGTCATCTTTTTTCTAAAGTGAATAATCTTAATTTTGATAATCTTTCAGGGTACTGTAATTCCCTCATTCCCATAATTACTTTAGTTGCCCTCCTCTGAACGCTCTCCAGCTCTGCTATGTCTGCCTTGTTCACAGGAGCCCAGAACTGTACACAGTACTCCATGTGTGGTCTGACCAGTGATTTGTAAAGTGGTAGGACTATGTTCTCATCACGGGCATCTATGCCCCTTTTGATGCAACTCATTATCTTATTGGCCTTGGCAGCAGCTGCCTGACACTGGTTTTTACAGCTTAGTTTGCTGTTCACTAAAATTCCTAGGTCCTTTTCCATGTCAGTGTTACCCAGTTTTTTACCATTTAGTATGTACGGGTGACTTATATTATTCATATCCAGGTACATAAACTTACATTTGTCAGTGTTAAACCTCATCTGCCACTTCTCTGCCCAAGCCTCCAATCTATCCAGATCCCTCTGTAGTAGTATACTGTCCTCTTCCGTGTCAATTACTTTACGCAGTTTAGTGTCATCTGCAAAAATTGATATTTTACTGTGCAAACCTTCTACAAGATCATTAATAAATATGTTGAAGAGGATAGGGCCCAGTACTGACCCCTGGGGTACTCCACTAGTGACAGTGACCCAATCTGAGTGTGTACCATTAATAACTACCCTCTGTTTTCTATGACTCAGCCAGTTACTTACCCACTTACAGACGTTTTATCCCAGTCCGAGCATTCTCATTTTATATACTAACCTTTTATGCGGTACAGTGTCAAATGCTTTGGAAAAGTCCAGATATACGACATCAATTGATTTGCCGCTGTCAAGTCTAGAACTTACCTCCTCATAGAAACTGATTAAATAAGTTTGACATGACCGATCCCTCATGAAGCCATGCTGATATGGCGTTATTTGCTTATCTTCATTGAGGTAGTCCAAGATAGCATCTCTTAGAAAACCTTCAAACAGTTTACCCACAATAGATGTTAAACTTACCGGCCTATTGTTTCCGGGCTCTGTTTTTGGACCCTTTTTGAATAGTGGCACCACATTTGCTAGGCGCCAATCCAGTGGAACACTCCCTGTCAGTATAGAGTCCGCAAATATCAGAAATAAGGGTCTGGCTATGACATTACTTAATTCTCTTAGGATACGGGGTGGGGGGGGGTTGCCATCTGGTCCTGGCGATTTGTCTATTTTAATCTTACTAAGACGCCGCTGTACTTTTTCCTGGGTCAGACAGGGCACTTTTAATGGGGAATTTACTTTTACTTTCTGCATTTCATCTGACAGTTTATTTTCTTCAGTGAATACAGAGGAGAAAAAAATATTTAATAGCTTTGCTTTCTCCTCATCACTCTCTGCAACTCCCCTCTCATCACTCCGTAAAGGGCCGACACCTTCAGATTTATATTTTTTACCATTTATATAATTGAAGAGCATTTTAGGGTTAGTTTTACTCTCTTTGGCAATTAATCTCTCGGTCTCTACTTTGGCCGCTTTTATTTGTGTTTTACATATTCTATTTTTTTCCTTATAGTTTTTCAGTGCTTCCTCACTACCCTCCTGTTTTAGCGATTTAAATACTTTCTTTTTGTCATTTATTGCCTTCTTTACAGTTCTATTTATCCACATTAGTTTCTTCTTGTTCCTTAACCTTTTATTCCCATAAGGTATGTACCTCTCACAATTAAATTTTAGGATGCTTTTAAAAAATATCCAATTTTGTGGCTGTATTTTTATTTTGTCCCAGTTAGTTAGGCCTATGGCCTCCATTAGTTGGCTAAATTTAGCTTTTTTGAAGTTTAGTATATTTGTTCCTCCCTGAAGAAACACTCTTTTGAATGATAATTGGAAGGCTATTACTTTATGGTCACTATTTCCCAGGTTTCCCCAACCTGCAGATCTGTTGTTCTGTCAGGTCTATTGGTTAATACTAAGTCTAGTATGGCCGTCCCTCTAGTCGGGTCCTAAACCAGTTGGGAAAGGTAATTGTCTTTGGTTATTGCCAAGAACCTGTTTCCTTTATGAGATGTACAGATTCCAGTTTCCCAGTCTATATATGGATAGTTGAAGTCCCCCATAATAACGACCTCATTGTGATTTGCCGACTCATCTATCTCGTTTAGTAGCAGATTTTCTGTGGACTCTCGTATATTAGGTGGTTTATAATAAACTCCTATTAATAATTTATTATTGTTTTTGCCTCCATGTATTTCTACCCACAGTGACTCCACATGTTCATGTCCCTCACTTATATCTTCTCGGACTGTGGGCTTTAGATTTTCTCTGCTGAAAAAAATTACCCCTTGTAGGAAGATACAAGGGGTCGTCATTGATGGTAGGTATGTGTCACCGAGATTCCTGGCATCGGTGAAGTAAGAGCTGGTATTTTCATGTGTCAGCGGCAGCTAATGCTGATTGACACTTTGCTATTTTAGTATGGCTGTAAATAGCTGATTCAGGGAGGCTCTTACTGGGAGTAGTCAAAGTGCTGGGTGGGTGACTACTTCCAGTCCCCAAGTGCCAGACCGGGTCTTGGCAGGCTTATAAAAAACAGCCAGCACTGTCAAGTGGTGTGGATTACCTACCTCTGACGGTGGAGCTCTGGAGATCTCTCTGCTGAGGTCTGAAGACCGTGTGTCAGGCGAGCAGGCCGCCTTAAAGTCTGCAAGTGGACTTTCTGAGGCTGAGCATTCAGCCGGGTGTGAACTGACACCCAAGATACCAGGTGAACTGTATTTTATTTTTCTGTGTGTGAACAAGCACCAAGCCTGAAAAGTGACTGTTGTGTTATTTTATAAGTGTGAATAAACACTGAAGAGTGATTTACAACCTGGTCTTTTGCCCCTATACTGCGTCGGCTAACCTGCCTACCAGAGCGAATCCCCACACCCTGTATGTCTCGATAAAAATTCAGAGGTGTATGGGGCTACAGTAAGGTTACATTTATCTGGGTGCCCTTGGTATAGACTAACCTCATTCTTCCTTGTCTACCTACCTCAGGGTTTGGCAATTTCCAGAGTGAAGCTGTCTAATCAGCCACAACATTTGGAAATCACTGTACAAGAGATTTATCAGATTATCAGTCATTAAGACACACCTGGTTTGGTTTTCTTTTTGCTGGTAATATATGGTAGGTGTGTTAACAAAGAAAATATTTACTCTCAGAAACTTGTATGGAAATGTGTACTAGTCCATGTCATCATTTAGAATAACCTTGACAACCTGCATATTTAAAGGGGGTCTACCACCAGGAAATTCACTGAATGTAATGATACCTTTCACTTAGCGATTCGTTATTTCATTCTGGAGAAAAAGTACTTTTAGTTCAAATGCAAATGAGCAAGCCCCAAGCCACTCTGTGCACCCTTGCTCCTCCTACTTCCTTTGTCATATCCTCCCTTTCCTTCCTGACTGGCAGTGCCAGGTTGCTGCACACACCTCGGCCTATGTCACTAAGACACTGGCTGTGCCCACTTAAGAGGGTGTGGCAAAAAAACTTTAAATGTGATGTTGTATAGCGGTAGGATCTGATTACTGCAGTAACTGTTGCAGAATCTTGCTGGTTCTCTAATGACTCCAGTTCTCCACTCTGCCCTGGAACCTGCGCTCTGGATTTGATTAAAGAGGTTGTCTAGTCTTTTAATATTGATGACCTATCCTCAGAATAGGTCATCAATATCAAATTGGTAGGGGTCCAACACCCGGCACCCCCGCCAATCAGCTGTATGAGGAGACGGCGCGCTCAGTGCACACGTGCCGTCTCCCTTCTCTCTTCTATCTCACCATTGCGGTCTATGATCTTTGCCATAGACATACACCAGCAGATAGTAAGAGAGAAGGTAGACTCGTGTGTACTGCGCGCGCCATCTCCTCATACAGCTGATCGGTGGGGGTGCCAGGAGTCGGACCCCCGTGGATCTGATATTGATGACTTATCCTGAGGATGGGTCATCAATATTAAAAAGTCCTGAGAACCCCTTTAGGTTGCACACCCAGTCTCTGCACACATGTCCACACATTGGAGCAGTACTCCAACTTCTAACCTAGACTGTATCTTTTTCCCTGGCCATCCAGACAAGGATCTGTTGTCCTGTTCTGGAGTTAGATGTTATAGCACTATCGCTACGCCTTACATCACAACAGTCAGCTTTAGTGGAAATCCTTTCTAGAGCCCCAAGGCTAACTCCACAGAGGCCCTCAGTCCCTGATGGTGTAACCAAGAATCTCCGTCACCAGATTGAAAGGGGAAGTCTGCTGTGATCGAGCCACATTCACGGACTGAAAGGGATCAACAGCAGAAGGCTCTCCTAAAGACAGAAGTAGACTACAGCCACATGGTCAAGTTTCCTAGAAGTCAAAACTAGGAGTGAATAAAAAAAAAACAGGAGAAGTCATATCTGTTCTTTATACTGTTTCTCCTTTTATGATCCAATCCTGATTTTGGCTTCCAAAACTGCACCATGAAACCTGACCGTGTGATTGTACTCCAACATTTCATGTTTTTAAGAGCAGGAAGGTTCTATACTTCAGCAATGACAAAAGTAGTCGTTAAAGAATGACAACCTTCACCGTTCTTAAAGGGTTATATCTAGCCTATACAGAGATTGGTAGATCTATATCATAAAATTAGAGCTTTGACCTGATGATAAAAGGTGGAGATTCACTTTAGAGTGCCTATATATGGTGCTGCCACTGTTAATCGCCAGGCTGCATCTGTAATTGCAGCTAAAACCACAGCAAGTACAGGTGCAACTAGCCACAGGGGGATATCTACAGGGTGCAGTCGCTACTGGGCCAAGGAGCCTGAGGGGGTCCATAGACCCCTGTAGTGTACGGAAACTGTAATACCCGTCACTACCAAAGTGTCACTTGGTGTGCTGTCGTCCCTCCTAATTATGGGGAAGTTGTTATATGTCAGTTTTATAAAATGTCATGTAATGTATGTATTTTCTTGTTACTGAAACTTGCATGTACAGGCCTGCAGGGGTGTCATTCCAGCTTCTAGTCAATAGAGGGAGCTAGGGAGCCCTAGTTTATATAAGGCCCATTCAGGGAAGTGCAAGGCAGACGGAGTCTAGTGTCTGTAATCTACAGTTGGAGATTAGACAATGTCTGAGACAAGTCCAGGCCTGAAGCCTGCTGTCCAGGAGAAGATTCCCTCCTGAATTCCCATATGCAGAAACAGGAATATATTAGATCAAGAACCTGAGGAAGTTTCCAGCAGCTGAGAGAGACAGAGGCAAAGATCAGGAAAGCCAGAGGTACTCAGAAAGACAGAGGAGGTACTTATAGAAGCCATAGCCAAGGATATAAAGCCAGAAATAGGTTAATGGGCCTTGGTGAAGATATGCTATATTCCAGGATCAGACAGAATTAGAGTGCTAGCTCCTGTGCTGCAAGTCCTGTGTTCAACACTCTGTAATTACCCTGCTGTAACTGAATTGCCTGCATCGACCGAATTGCAAAATCGACTGTATGCTAAGGAACTGCATTTCCATTATTGTCTCTGCTTGAAAAACTACTAAAGTTGGAGTTCTGTTTTAAGACTACGTTTCCTCAATTTATTCCTGCATCCGCAAACGGCGTGCCACCGTTTACTTGGCACTGGCGTCACGAACTATTTCTACCTATACCTGCCCTTGCAGAGAGTCAGCTGTACCAGGTTAGTGTATATTGCACTACATCACCCAGAAACACCTACTGCACACAACTTGAGTACGCTGCACCCCTATACCACATAAGAAGACACCAGTATTATAGAAAGTACAAGGCAGGTGGGGGTCCCTATTACAGATTTCGCACTGGGACCCAAGATCTTCAATGTACTTCTCTGATTAGCAATAATCCGCATGTGGTTAACTCGGCCCCGCTGCACCACATACGGGCTCCCTTAAAATGCAAACTGAGGTCTCTACCTATAACTTTTACCTTTAAGGCCTCATGCACGCGGCCGTGTTCCGCGGCTGAGAGCGGTCCGTGGTAACCCGGCTGGGATTCCTGCTGACAGCAGGAGCGCACAGCGTCATTGGTTGCTATGACGCCGTGCGCTTCATGCCGCCGCTGCACTATAGTAATACACTCGTATGATCAATACAAGTGTATTACTGTACCGTAGCGGCGGCATGAAGAGCACGGCGTCATAGCAACCAATGACGCCGTGTGCTCCTGCTGTCAGCAGGAATCCCGCCCGGGTTACCACGGACCGCTCTCGGCCGCGGAACACGGCCGTGTGCATGAGGCCTAAGAACTTTTATATCTACCGTGTAAGAACAACCAGAAACAATTACAAAAATGCAATCCAACAAGCAAGGATGTTTTAAAGACATTACCCTCAAAATGTCAGCAACCATCAAGAGCTCATGTTCTTTGTCCTGGAAAACGACAGCAAAAACTGTAAATTCCATAATGATGCAATATGTTAGTAACACATGTTTTTCCTAAGGCCTCAAACAGAACAGCTACCGTAAGAGCCTCTGCTATAATCCAGGCTGATCTAGCAGGCAGAGGCTTAGAGCTGGCACGAGTTTGCAAAGGGTACATTAAAGCAACGAGAGGCCAAGCAGGGTCCACGTTACACGATCCGGCCTCGTTGAAAGAACGAGACGTGAAATGAAGATTGCAAAATATTATGCAAGAGCGGCAATCCGGGTGACTCATCCAATGTTGTCATTTATACTTCATAGCACATATGAACCTCAGAGAGTTACTAAGCAATGCAGCGTCTTTATTGAAGTTGATATGTACACATATTATGGTGAACTATTGAACTTCAGTTTTTACAATCAACCTAACCTGAGCTGTCAAAAACTGCCGGGATGAAAGGACCAATAAAGCTCCTGATGCATTCATAAATTTTTAGATGCTTTATCCTACAGATTCAATCAGATACTCTCGCTCATAAATAAAGCAACTCAGTAGTAACCGAGAACAACTTCTTTTTCCTAAAGTTGGAGATGAGGAAGCGAAAACATGCAGAAATATTGGCACTTATGATAGATCCCATCGAGCGATCAGAGAGATCATTTCATCATACTGGGGCATTTTAAAATCTGACCCGGATATTGGATCGCTACTGACTGAACACCCTTCCATTACCTATCGGCAGAAATCGCAATTTAAGAGATCACCTGGTTCACAGCTTGTACCAGGCTCCCAAGCCAACTACATCATGGCTGAGAAATGATCTGAAAGGGACGTTCCCATGTGGAACGTGCTCCTTCTGTAAATACATCAAGAAGGGTAAATATTTCAGGAGTACGACCACAGGGACAACATAAGGATTGAGATCATTTGTGAACTGCAAGACGATAGCAGGGAGGCTATCTGCTAACCGTGAGTAAACTGATGAACTGTGTGTTATATTATTTGGCCCCTCATCGGTCCACCGTGCACCTCACGTGTTGCCCCTGCGACTGGCTGGCTGCATAACTTTTTGTTGGCGTCACGAACAGGATATTAACCCTTGTGCCATATTTGAGAGACTGTCGCATGTGAATAAGCCCCTTTCTTTGCTTGAGAGACTTTTGCTTATTGTGCGCTGTTTTGGGGTGCAGAACTGTTTAAACTGAGTGCAAAGTATATGGAGGTGCTATACTATTCCCCAGCATCAAAACCGCAGTGTCAAAAGTGAGAAAATTCAACATTTGTGTGTCACTATAACTGCTTGCTGTCAGTGAATAGACTGTTACTGTTCAAATAATATGGCCGCCGGAGCTCCGATTTGAAAAATAATACTGCGCCATCACTGTGTGCAAGTTGGCGACACCCCCTGCAGAGCGGGTAAATAGTGTGCGGCCCCTTTATGCAAAACTGTCTGTTTAAAGCCCATCCTACCTGTACTGTGTGGGTTCTGAGAGGCCGACCCTGTATGCAACACAGCACCGCCCTTTTTGCCCTAGGAAGACCCCTACCATCGCAACAAAATGGATGGAACTATGTGTGGCTTAACAATGTGCCTACCTATTAACAGTTGGGACGAAAGCGCAGACACAGATATAGTCCCCTATGGACATCTTTATACACAAAAGACTGCCCCAGCATTGTGTGTTACTAAACAACCAAACCCAATAGGGGTACTGACCGATACTGTGCCGAAGATCCGACTTGCTGAGACCGCCCCCCATGTGGAGGATAGTCGTTGCGCCGCTCCTGTCATTCAAACAGACCTGGGAGGCGGGCCTGGAACTTTTGAAGAGCGTGACGTGCGTGCGCACGTAAGAAGCAGAAGTGCCGATCGCTGCGGAGAGAGAAAGAGAAAGTGCAGGAGCAGCATGGCTGAAAAACCTGAGCGCTCTGTAGCTGAAAATGATTCCGGACGGAAACTGGTCGCCGCTCTGACTTGGATCCCTACAGAAATAACTCCGGAGCTGCAGGTTCGTGTGCAGGAGTTGTGGGACCGTCACTGGAGGGAGCGCAGTGAAGACCGCGGCCCTGAGTCTGCAAAAGACAGTGCAGGTCAGAACGCACCCGCGACGCCGCAACCCCTGTCTCTGAACTGAACCGAGAGGTCCGGCCACTCTGAGAAGGTACCCACCATAGCGTGGCCCACCATGGAGCATACCGCGCTCTGGGCAAAGTTGTCAGCAGAAATAAAGTCTGCCACGTAATCATGCCTGCAAGCATTATAATGAAGGACTTACCCGCAGACTGTTGAAGGCACCAGTAAAGGTTTTCCCAGTACCAGTACGCAAACTTGGCCGAGTACTGGATTTCTGTAAACAGAGAGGATTGGGATTCGGATTCATCCATGATTTGTCAACAGATCGTCAGTACTATGTGAACCGCCGGTCTGTAAAAAGAAAAGAACTTCCCCCTTGGCTTCATAGCCTGTATATTGGCGAGGTGGTTGAGTTCACCCCTGCTGAGGGTACACGTGGGCCCTATGCCACTGCAGTTCGTAGGCCAGGACAACCTACAGACCCCCAGGAGCTTACTCAAGACTCTGAATCTGAGGAAGAGTCAGAAAAGAAACTTCCTACCGCCCCTGCGCGGCCGCCTGATGCTAAGTATATACCGCCCAGTTCAACACAGAACCAATACGCCACTGGGTTTGCAGGAACTAACATCCTTTGGTAACCTGCCATTTTGTCACCAAAGACCCTGACGTCAAACCCAAACCCCAAAGGGAAAGGGTTATAAGAAAAAGGCCCGAGCCTCAAAACCTCACTACTGCTACAGAGGACCGAGCTATGCTACTTCAACAATTGGCTGTACAGCATTGTCAGTGGTTTGCTATTCCCCACTATGGAGAGGAGCCTGCTGGTTCTTCAGCGCAGAGAGCCACTGAAAGTCTAAACCCAGTGATCCGGAGTGACCCTACTGTTGGGCTGACATAAGGAAAAGAAAGAGTTGCCTCCAATCTTTGACAAGGTGAAAAAGGAATTGAACTTGCCATCTACCTCTAAGCAGAAAGTGATGGAGGGAAGTCCAGAAGGATCATCCCCTGATTCCTGGGATTCTGGGAGCCCTATTCCGACGGATGTGTCTTCCTGCTTGGATCCCTACAATTAAGTAGGCCGTCTTATCAGTAACATGGAGCAGGAGCTGCTATTGTTTGAGAGGACTTCTCTTCCTGTTTTGTATTGAGCCCCTCTCTAAGTTCTTTTGCAAGGACTCTATCAAGGACTCCACCTACCTCAAGAATGTTGCACTATAATTGTGTGTTTTACCATGTTTAACCCCTTTTTACCCCATTTTCAGGTTATCAAGGGACTTTATTAATGCAACATTTAAAGTGAAGTACCCAGAAAGACTTTTCTGTGCTCAATTGTTCTACAACAAAATTTTTGCACTTTAAAATGTTTTTATACATGTTTCATACCCCATTTTAGGAATGGACTTTGTCTTCTAAACCCATGTCATGGACTTTACTGCCCTTATGTGAGATCATTCTCTAATAACCATTTTGGCCGTAACACATCTACCATAACAGGAAAAATGTATGTGGTATATTTTATATATTTGCCTAGAATGTATTTTTGTGCATAACCCTTTATTTACAGGAGGTTATTGAAGAGTCATGATAATACATTGCAATGTCTATATTCACATGTGTATATTTGGGGGAGTGTATTTGGTGTATTTCAGGACACGGCTTAGAGATCCACAGCTTCAGACATTACCAACGTCGAGGGCGACTTACATTTTACCATGGGGGTATGCAGCATCCCACTACGTGTGTGTGGGCACTGCTTAAAAGCACTTTTTATATTATTAAAAGCACTAGGTTGTAATGTATAACTTTGTATTTATGTATTTGCAAAATCCCTGTTAACAGGCCTATTAGGTGTAATTTATACATCCCACCACTAGATGGGGATAAAGTACAGGTACTATATATACCAAGGTCAGGCCTAGTTAGTCAGTTGAGACCAGGAGGGAGTAGAGATTAGATGATAGTAAAAATGTAGTCGGTAGAGAGCAGATTTGAGGTAGTCAGATCAAATTAGTGGGAGGAAAGATAGAGTGAAGACTTCGCAACACAGATTAGTGAGTGGAGCCAACTTCGCTAGTAGGTGTTACTCAGATGTGAGGCGCAGAAGAGCGTTTTCCTTCTGTGGCCGGACTTTAGACTTGCATCCCTGACCAGTAGGAGAAGAGTTTGCCTCCCTGGAAAAGAAACAAGCATTCCTAGGAATTCATCGGTGATAAGAGCCATTATTGAGGGCCACAGACACCTTTGCATGGTGGAGGTTTATTAGCTTCAGGCAGCCACACCAACCTTCTAAGAGACAGTTGAGTTTTCCTGTCTAAAATACTTAGCTTGTAGGGAAAGACAAGGAATAGGATCCAACACATCTAAAGGAACCAGGTACACCTAACCTACTGCTCCAAAACCCACGAAACCTGACAAGCCTAAAACAGTGGATTTGCAGAATTACCTCTGTACCATCTAGAGACTGCATATTTGTACTACTGCAACCAAAAGACATCCAAAGTAAAAGTTGTGAGTTGCATCTTACCACTGTCTACCTCATTATTACTACCTATGGTTGTACCACCATTAACGGTATTGGCATCACGACAAAAACCATCAAGGGACTCAGCCGCAACAAGCACCCTAAGCACCCCTAACATCAAGGGCACCTCAACCACCATCTTGGCTGATGCTTCCTACCACAGAGCGTGCCCCGGAGGATTTCGTGCTGTCCACCTCAACACTGTGCTGCCTGCCCAGGGAGGCTTTCTGCTAAACGTGAGTAAACTGATGAACTCTGTGTTATATTATTTGGCCCCTCATCGGTCCACCGTGCACCTCACGTGTTACCCCTGCGACTGGCTGGCTGCAATATGCCTGCTTTATTTAATTAATTCTCCTTTTGTTTAAATACATCATAAAGGAGATATAGTCATGTTTTGGTTATATGCATAATCTATCCCAATGATGCCTTCCCTATGATCATGACATCATTTTATACCAGATGGCTTTATGGAGACATTGGTGATGGTGGGCAATTGATGACATGTGCGAGATGTCTGAATTTCCAACCTATGTCATTCACATCTATGTCCATCTTACTCCTTCTGATATTATGTTATACATGGCTATTATGTGAAGCGAGAACATGTCGCTGCTTCTTTCATGTCTGAGTGTTTGCAATATTTCCCCGGTAATAAAACTCTATTCTCCCATTCATAAATTACAAACCGGATTCCAAAAAAGTTGGGACACTATACAAATCGTGAATAAAAACTGAATGCAATGATGTGGAGGTGCCAACTTCTAAAATTTTATTCAGAATAGAACATAAATCACGGAACAAAAGTTTAAACTGAGAAAATGTACCATTTTAAGCGAAAAATATGTTGAATCAGAATTTCATGGTGTCAACAAATCCCAAAAAAGTTGGGACAAGGCCATTTTCACCACTGTGTGGCATCTCCCCTTCTTCTTACAACACTCAACAGACGTCTGGGGACCGAGGAGACCAGTTTCTCAAGTTTAGAAATAGGAATGCTCTCCCATTCTTGTCTAATACAGGCCTCTAACTGTTCAATCGTCTTGGGCCTTCTTTGTTGCACCTTCCTCTTTATGATGCGCCAAATGTTCTCTATAGGTGAAAGATCTGGACTGCAGACTGGCCATTTCAGTACCCGGATCCTTCTCCTACGCAGCCATGATGTTGTGATTGATGCAGAATGTGGTCTGGCATTATCTTATTGAAAAATGCAGGGTCTTCCCTGAAAGAGATGACGTCTGGATGGGAGCATATGTTGTTCTAGAACCTGAATATATTTTTCTGCATTGATGGTGCCTTTCCAGACATGCAAGCTGCCCATGCCACACGCACTCATGCAACCCCATACCATCAGAGATGCAGGCTTCTGAACTGAGCGTTGATAACAACTTGGGTTGTCCTTGTCCTCTTTGGTCCAGATGACATGGCATCCCAGATTTCCAAAAAGAACTTCGAATCGTGACTCGTCTCACCACAGAACAGTCTTCCATTTTGCCACACTCCATTTTAAATGATCCCTGGCCCAGTGAAAACGCCTGAGCTTGTGGATCTTGCTTAGAAATGGCTTCTTCTTTGCACTGTAGAGTTTCAGCTGGCAACGGCGGATGGCATGGTGGATTGTGTTCACTGACAATGGTTTCTGGAAGTATTCCTGAGCCCATTCTGTGATTTCCTTTACAGTAGCATTCCTGTTTGTGGTGCAGTGTCGTTTAAGGGCCCGGAGATCACGGGAATCCAGTATGGTTTTACGGCCTTGACCCTTACGCACAGAGATTGTTCCAGATTCTCTGAATCTTCGGATGATGTTATGCACAGTTGATGATGATAGATGCAAAGTCTTTGCAATTTTTCGCTGGGTAACACCTTTCTGATATTGCTCCACTATCTTTCTGCGCAACATTGTGGGAATTGGTGATCCTCTACCCATCTTGGCTTCTGAGAGACACTGCCACTCTGAGAAGCTCTTTTTATACCCAATCATGTTGCCAATTGACCTAATTAGTGTTAATTGGTCTTCCAGCTCTTCGTTATGCTCAAATTTACTTTTTCCAGCCTCTTATTGCTACTTGTCCCAACTTTTTTGGGAATTGTTGACACCGTGAAATTTTTAATCAACATATTTTTCCTTTAAAATGATACATTTACTCGGATTAAACGTTTGATTTGTCATCTACGTTCTATTACAAATAAAATATTGACATTTGCCACCTCCACATCATTGCATTCAGTTTTTATTCACAATTTGTTTAGTGTCCCAACTTTTTTGGAATCCGGTTTGTACCTTGGACTGTCATCTAAGTATCATGCTTTGCTCCTTATAAATAGATAGGAGGACCTTATCTGATAGAAGCAGTGTGTATACGTAAGTAACAAGATGAGCCGCCAATTAATTCCCCCAGAGACGTTGGTGCGATCGCCTAGCCCTAGCACCTTCAAGCAGTGACATAGCACACTCACAGTGGACGCCGGGCAGAGGTAGAAAACTGTGTACACACCCCCGCTGTGATTGGCGAGTCCGTTTAGACCGCGCCTGCTGTGGGGCGGAGTCAGTACTATTTAAAGCAGGCGAACGCGCGGCTGTCATAGTGCAGATATGCTGCTCAACTGATCTTATACTTACCTGCTCCTGGTGAAGTGCGGGTTTACCACCGCATAGAAACGTGTTGAGCTGGAGGGAGATATTTAGGACTGGTATAAAGGGTTGGGAATATGAGTAGTAGGTGTAATTACAATGACGCCGCATGTACAGTGCCTTACAAAAGTATTCAGCCCCCTTGACTTTTTTCGTATTTTGGTGCCTCCCAACCTGGAATTAACATGGATTGTTTGAGGATTTGCATCATTTAATTTACAGAACATGCCCACAACTTTGAAGATGTTTTTTTTTTTTTTTTTTTTATTGTGAAGCATACAACAAATAGGACAAAATAACAGAAAAAGTCAATGTGCAAATAATTATTCATCCCCCTAAAGTCAGTACTTTGTAGAGCCACCTTTTGCGGCAATCACAGCTCCAAGTCTCTTTGGATAAGTCTCTATGAGCAGTCGCCACATCTTACCACTGGGATTTTTGCCCATTCCTCCTTGTAAAACTGCTCCAGCTCCTTCAGGTTGGATGTTTGCGCTTGTGAACAGCAATCTTTAAAGGGAACCTGTCACCTCTACTATGCTACCCTCACTGAGCGTTTCTAAATGTTCATTGTTTTAACCTAAACATAAATTACACTTTTAATTTCATTTGCAGACAAATTCAGTAAGTATTATGCATTTTTGTACTTCCCGCCTTTTATGAAAATTAACATAAAAGAGTCATATCTTACTTGTGTGACCAGAGAAGAGTCATATTTTCAAGCTCTGACTCATCTCAGGTTAATTTGCATATGTATCAAATCGTTTTTTTTACACAATAAAAGCACACAGAGCTATGGGGACTGGGTATTGCGAATGTGCTAATGGCCATCTAGCAACCCATGTCCTCAGCTCTATACACAAAATCCAGATGACAGGTTCCCTTTAAGTCTGACCACAGATTTCCTATTGGATTGAGATCTGGGCTGTGACTCGGCCATTCCAACACATTTACATGTTTTCCCTTAAACCACTCAAGTGTTGTTTTAGCCGTGTGTTTGGGTCATTGTCCTGCTGGAAGGTGAACCTCCGTCCGAGCCTCAGATCACGCACAGAGTGGTCCAGGTTTTGCTCAAGAATATCCCTGTATTTAGCACCATCCATCTTTCCCTCCACTCTGACCAGTTTCCCAGTCCCGGCTGCTGAAAAACATCCCCCCAGTATGATGCTGCCACCACCATGTCTCACTGTGGGGATGGTGTTCTTTGGGTGATGGGATGTGTTGGGTTTGCGCAAGACATAGCGTTTTCTTTGATGGCCGAAAAGTTCAATTTTAGTCTCATCAGACCAGAGCACCTTCCTCCATACATTTTGGGAGTCTCCCACAGGCCTTATCACAAACTCACAACGTGCCTTTTTGTTTTTAGCTGAAAGTAATGGCTTTCTTCTGGCCACTCTACCATAAAGCCCAACTCTATGGAGCGTACGGCTTATTGTCATCCTATGTACAGATAATCCAGTCTCTGCTGTAGAAATCTGCAGCTCCTCCAGGGTTACCTCAGGTCTCTGTGCTGCCTCTCGGATTAATGCCCTCCTTGCCCGGTCAATGAGTTTTGGTGGGCGGCCGTCTCCTGCCAGGTTTGCTGTTGTGCCATGTTCTTTCCATTTGGTTATGATAGATTTGATGGTGCTCCTGGGGATCATCAAAGATTTGGATATTTTTTTATAACCTAACCCTGACTTATACTTCTTAACAACATTGTCCCTTACTTGTTTGGAGAGTTCCTTGGTCTTTATGGCAGTGTTTGGTCAGTGATGCCTCTTGCTTAGGTGTTGCAGCCTATGGGGCCTTTCAAAAAAGGTGTGTATATGTAATGATAGATCATGTGACACTTAGATTGCACACAGGTGACATCATTTCACTAGTTATGTGACTTCTGAAGGTAATTGGTTGCATCAGAGCTTTTTATGGGCTTCCTAACAAAGGGGGTAAATACATACGCACATGCCAATTTTTCTGTTTTCTATTTCTAAACAATAGTTTTATTTATATATTATTCTCATTTCACTTCACCAACTTAGACTATTGTGTTCTGATCCATCACATAAAATTCAGTTTAACAAAACATTGAACTTAAGGCTGTAATGTAACAAAATACGAAAAAAGTCAAGGGGGTGAATACTTTTGCAAGGTACTGTATCTAGAGCAGTTCAAAACAAACAATGCTTAGATACAAGTCCCAATAACTCCTAAAACCTGCTCTAATAGGTAGCTATTAGTAACATAGTGTCTGCATCACATGTTAGCAGGCACTGTGTACTGTGTTGTAAAGCAACACTGCAGCAAGTATGTGCTGATACAGTGTTATTCAGATCAATAGGGTGTAGTGAGGTTATTCGTGTATGAGGTATTTAACTCCTGAATAAAAAGCAATAATTGCGAAATAATAGCACCTCCCCTCCGCTAGTTGGGGTTACACCCTAGCCTAAGTCGCTCTATTTATGAGCGAGAGTATCTGATTCTTTTCTTAAAGTGAAATTGCACAATAAAGGTTTATTATTTTATTTTAACGTTCTATTCAGGCAATTGTTTTAGTTACTGTATACATTTTTAAAGAGCAACTTTATTTTGCCATGCATTTCACCTTTCAGGTTGCTAATTTTACCAAAGCCAAGTTTCTCTGAATGTTTACTTACCAAGCTATAAATTCTACTCGAAATGTCTAAAATGGAAGAAGAGGACAAAAACGATGGTCTGAGAAGTATGTTTGAGAGGGGCTCTGTTTTTCATTGAAGAGACATGGCTGTGTATGGAGAGATTTTTCAAGCAATGCTTCATGGGAAAAAAGTTTGTAAATTAGCTAATACCAGCCCAACCAGAGATAAACATTTTAAAGGTTGGAGATACTTGAAATGATAAAAGAATACCAAATGTCTAAAATAGGAGATCCTAAAATATAACTTGCATTTTTATTTTTTATTATAATTAAATAATATGCTCGCATCTTGTCTATGTGTTTCCTCCTGTAATGCAGCAGGATTCCTCAGGGGAGATATAACATACCTCCCAACTTTTTGAACGGTCAAAAAGGGACAATTATGGTTCATTGTGTGAAAGTCCATTTTCCTGTATATTTATACACTTTAATAGTTTTCTTAGCACACAACAGCGCAAAAATTATCTGAATATAGAAATTTGTAAAATCCAAAATGCATCAAATAATGAAATAATATACTGTACGGTTTGGGTCAAATATACATAGAGGAACCAGACAAACACTTTCTTTATTAATATTGTAAGTGTAACAATGCAAATCTATATCTAAGATCAAAAAGACAGAGGGACTTGGGTCCAAAATAGGGACTGTCCCTCCAAAAGGGGCCCTCAGGGGAGATATACATTGGGGCCCTCGGGGGGAAATATAGATTGAGGCCCTCATCTCAAGGAAAATATAGATTTGGTCAGGATTCCTAATGGGAGATATAGATTGGGGCCCTCATGGGAGATTTTGATTGAGTCAAGATTCCACAGGAAAGATATAGAATGGGGCCATCAATGGAGATATACATTGGGGTACTCAGGAGAAAAAAAAATGGGCAAACGATTCCCAGGGGAGATATAGAATGGAGGCCTCAGGGGAGATATAGATTAGGGCAGAATTCCTCATGGGCGATATAATGCGGGGCCCTCAGGGGAGATATAGATTGCTGCAGAATTCCTGAGGACAGATATAGATTGGGGCCCTAAGAACAGATATAAATTAGGCCCTCGGGGTAGGTATAGGTTCTTGCAGGATTCCTCATGGGAAATACTAAGGTTTCCACCAGATATTATACAAATAAAAATATGTATAGGGTGTTCATTATCCAAAATTGAATTCGCTATATGGGCTTATGTGGGGATATATAAGCAGCCTATCCGTCCTTACATAAGCTCTGGATGCAATATCAAACCTCACTGTTACTGATGAGCAGAAACTGCTTGGTCATGCTCTTCCAGCCAATGTCGGACATTTCTAGCCATGTGACATGCCGCATTGCCCGGCTGTAAGATCTCATCCGCCCCCGGGAAGACAATTATCAGGTAAGTGTGTACGTGATCTGGATGGATTCGTACCCAAATCCGTAGAGAGTCCCTTCAACATGAGTGGGCCCAGAGTAGGCCATGAAAACATTCCCTAGACCATAATTCTACCATCACCAGCTTGTGTTCCTCCAGCAATGGTTGCAGGGTATTTGCTTTCTGATGGGTCTCGCCTGACATGGCAACGTCCATTTGTTCAGTGAAGCACACTCAGCGGAGGTCCAATTCCGATACTGCCGTGAAAATTGAAACCTTTTCTCCTCATGCAACTTGGTTATCAGAGGTGCAGGGACTGTCTGTCTGCTTGGGAGCCCCATACACAGTAGGGTTTGCTGAACTATTGTGTTAGACACACGTCTGGTAGCCCCCTGGTTCATTTTGGTGCTGACCTGCTCCACTGTAGCGTCGGTCCGCCTTTGGGCACCTCTGTAGCTGATGTTCACTTCTCAAATTAATGCCACGTGGTGCTTCGCAGTCTCCACATCACTTATGCACAATGCTGCCATTCTCAATACACTTTTACCACAGCGGCACATGAATGGTTCACAAACTGTGCAGTGTCAGAAATACCACCACCCTTGGCTCAAAAGCCAATAATCATCCCTTTTTTAAACTCTGATAAATTGCCCCTTTTACCCATGACAGCAACGAGGGATGTGTGCAGACAGCCTATCACAAACCTTATATACCCACCAAGCCTGCTCAGGACATGTGACTTCCTTCATGAGCTACACCCTGCCAACATTGAAAGTAGGAAGTGGTCATAATAATGTGACTCGACTGTAAATTTGAGCTTCTAAGTAGGCAACATTTAGGCCCCTTTCACACGGGCGAGTATTCCACGCGGATGCGATGCGTGAGGTGAACGCATTGCACCCGCACTGAATACCGACCCATTCATTTCTATGGGGCTGTTCACATGAGCGGTGATTTTCACGCATCACTTGTGCGGTGTGTGAAAATCGCAGCATGCTCTATAGAAGTGAATGGGGTTGCGTGAAAATCGCAAGCATCCGCAAGCAAGTGCGGATGCGGTGCGATTTTCACGCACGGTTGCTAGGAGACGATCGGGATGGAGACCCGATTATTATTATTTTCCCTTATAACATGGTTATAAGGGAAAATAATAGCATTCTGAATACAGAATGCATAGTAAAACAGCGCTGGAGGGGTTAAAAAAAATAAAAAATAATTTAACTCACCTTAGTCCACTTGATCGCGTAGCCCGGCATCTCCTTCTGTCTCCTTTGTTGAACAGGACCTGTGGTGAGCATTAATTACAGGAACAGGACCTTTGATGACGTCACTCCGGTCATCACATGGTACGTCACATGATCTTTTACCATGGTGATGGATCATGTGTTGACCGGAGTGACGTCATCAAAGGTCCTGTTCCTGTAATAATGCTCACCACAGGTCCTGTTCAACAAAGGAGACAGAAGGAGATGCCGGGCTACGCGATCAAGTGGACTAAGGTGAGTTAAATTATTATTTTTTTTTTAACCCCTCCAGCCCTATTGTACTATGCATTCTGTATTCAGAATGCTATTATTTTCCCTTATAACCATGTTATAAGGGAAAATAATACAATCTACAGAACACCGATCCCAAGCCCGAACTTCTGTGAAGAAGTTCGGGTTTGGGTACCAAACATGCGCGATTTTTCTCACGCGAGTGCAAAACGCATTACAATGTTTTGCACTCGCGCGGAAAAATCGCGGGTGTTCCCGCAACGCACCCGCACATTTTCCCGCAACGCCCGTGTGAACCCAGCCTTAGGGCTTGTGCCCTTTATCAAGCCAAGTATTGAGGAGGAGGGAGAATTTTTTGCTCATAGGTGAACTATCTCCTCAATATATGGCTTAATAAAAGACACAAAGCCAGAAATTTTGCTTGCTTAGTATTCTGGTATCAGATTCATATCACTTAAAGTTTGCACGTTCTGTATTTTACTGGGTTTATTCAGCAGGACCATCTGGGCATGCACCAGCTCACACAGATTTGTGCTGCCACCCCCATACAAAGGGCAAAGGAGAGCATAATTCTCCACTCAGAGCTCGTCCTGCAGTGTCAGGGAATATGACAGACCGATCCCCCACTCTCGTATGGTTCACCATATTAACTAGCGAATTGTAGGAAAAATTTAATTCTAGACATAGCAAGAATGTCCATGCATTTCTTGGTAACAAATATTTTTTCCTAAAATGGCTGCTGGAGTTTTCTTAGAAAGAACGGGGGGAAAAAAATCACTCACCTTATCCACTCGCTCGCGCAGAGGCAGTCCGCTCCTCTCTTGATTGAAAAGACCTGCCAAAGGACCTGCGCTGAGCGTGATGATGTGGTGATGTCATCAGTGATTAATATTTGAGGTCACTGTCCTTGGCATACTCACAGATATTTATTTAGAGATAGGAATTCTCCTCTGACAATCAGAGGAGCATCTCTTAACGGGATTCCTAAATCCAGGGGTAGGATTAAAATTTTTAACAACAGGGTCCCTACTCAACAGCAGACACGCAGCGTCACAAAACATGTTTACATATGCATACACCACATATATGCAACACAGAGACACATAAATACACCATATTACATGGCACACATATATAAATACACCATATATACACTACACACACACATACCACCCAACTAAGGAGCTAAACTATCAGCGGTGCGCAAAGCAATGGAAACAAACATCTCCAGCTGCCCTGCTGCCGCCAGAGCACTGGATCGGGACTCAGACGTTAACACGGTTCTCCGATCCAGTTGTAATTTTAACAACCGGATCTGGAGAACTGGAGGGAACTGGCTGAATCCCATGCCTGCCTAAATCCTTCCCTAAAGTTCCCGTCAATTATGTATATTAGGGGCTCGCCAGATACAAACATTGAGAAGTTAATGTTCTGTACGTGTCTCGCCCCTTTGCGCCCCCTGACAAAACATTACATCAGTAAAGCGCAAGAGGTGTATGGAGCGAGTTCATCAGCTGATACACAGCCACCACCGAGCCACAAGGATCCTGGTCATTTAAAGGGAATGTGTCTTTAGAAAATGACCTACTGGTAAATTACTTTTTATGTTTAACATAGTTTTTTTTTAATTTTTGATGCTGTTATTTTTCATTTTCTATGTCATTTTTCATATTTAAACTAAAAACAAAAATCCTGCAGTTTTCGCACCGGCCACTATATCTAATAATTGGCACCACTTCTTGGTCTGTACAGATCACTTTACTGTCATCATCTGCTTATCTGTCATTCTTATCCTGCCTGTAATGATATCACCTCTGTGTATAGATAAGACAGGATCCACCATTCACAATAGGTGGTTGTCAAAGCTTATCTATTCTTTCCTCTCCACAGATCACAGAACATGCCTAGAAAACTCTCCCATAGAACTCTCCTATAGAAGTCAATGAGTTCCCCTCCCGGACCACGTGGCTGCTGTAAAGCAATTTTTAATGCTGTATAAATGCTGTTAAGAACAGCTCAGGCAAGATGGCTGCCCCCATAATCATGTTCAGGAAAGAGAATTTAAAAAATCTGCAATCAGAAAATAAAAACAGATTAGAAAAGAAGATGTGTTACTATCTGGATTTAACTGGCAGATAAAAATTTTTGGTGACACATTTCCTTAAACTCCTCAGATGCCACAGTCAGTAGTGAATGGGGCATCTGCCCCCAGATTGGAGCGCCCACAACAGATCGGGGCTCTCTGATCAGTTGCCATGAAAGCCTGGGACCTTGTGAGAGATTCCAATGCTGTAAGGCTGCATTCACACGTCCGTGTGTGTGGATCCGCAAAAAACGGACATCGGCGATGTGCATTCCGCATTTTGCGGTCCGCACATCGCCAGCACTTAATAGAAAATGCCTATTCTTGTCCGCAAATGCGGACAAGAATAGGACATGTTCTATATTTTTCGGGAACGGAAATGCGGACCCGGAAGTGCGGATCCGCAATTCCAGGTCCCATAGAAATGAATGGGTCCGCAATTCCGTTCCGCAAAAAGCGGAACGAAAATGCGGACGTGTGAATGGAGCCTCATAGTGATCTGCCTGAAAAGATGTGCCCGAGACACAGCCTGACAGGTAGCCTGTAAAAATCCCATAGACACATGTACAAATTTCCTATGGGGGCTAAAAATGTATGTGGGGAAAAAAAGTTTTTCAAAATAAAAAAAGCACAAAAATATTAGACATTCAAATCACCTCCTTTCCCAATTTTACATATAAAAATAAATACATAATAAAAAAATAAACATAATAGACATTGCCAAGTCCAAGAATGTCTAATCTATTAAAATGTATAAATATTTATCTTGTGTAGTAAATGCCTTAGGCCCCTTGCAGACGAGCATGATGGGATTAAGTCCGGATGCGTTGCGGATGCGTTCAGTGAAAAATGCGCGATTTCGCAAGCAAGTTCATTTAGTTTAGTATGCAATCGCGTTCAGTTGTTCAGTTTTTATCGCTCTGGTGCCATGCGATTTAATGTGTTTTGCATGCTCGTGATAAAAAACTGAAGGTATACAAACAACATCTCTTAGCAACCATCCGTGAAAAACGCATCGCATCCGCACATTCACTTCTATGGGGCCAGCGTTGCGTGAAAAATGCTGAATATAGAACATGCTGTGATTTTCACGCAACGCAGAACTGATGCGTGAAAAACAACGCTCATGTGCACAGACCCATTGAAATGAATGGGTCCGGATTCAGTGCAGGCATAATGCGTTCACATCACACATTGCACCCGCACGGAATACTCGCTCGTGTGAAAGGGGTCTTAACGGAAAAAGAGAATTCTGATTCGTCATTTTTTGGTCACCTTGTCCCTTCTAAAAAAGAAATCTATAGAAAGTAATAAAAGGTACAGGTGTCAGAATATGGTAATCCAAAGAAATTATTTTTTTTTTAAGTAGTGAAACAAAGCAAAAACTATATAAAATTGGTATCTCTGTAATTGTACAGACTCACAGAATAAACTTGTCATGCCATTTTTTGTGTATAGTGAACGCCAAAAAAACCAAACCCCACAAAAAAATGATGGTCACAAGAAAGTCACAAGAAATCCAACACGGCTGGATTTCTTGTTCCTGGCATAGCGATCCCTTTCATTTCTATGGGATGACTGCTACTCTACAATCCTGGCCGTGACAGCTGTTTGGTGACCAGCAGTAACCAAAAGAGTTAAATTTGTTGGGTCTGCAACAGCTGAATATGACTTAATAATTTCTTGACATTTTAAATAGAGAATTTCACCTTGCGATCTCTTGATCGCTCTCATAATACATTTCAATGCTTTCTTATTGCAGTGTTTTTATGAGTTTAACGCTTACAATCATACTATTAAACTCTGCCTCTGAGTACCAAATTGGCCTTCATTAAGCCACCAGCTGCGATGGCAACCCATCTGCACCCTGCAGTCTGAGCCGATGAGGTGACAAACGGGGCTCACTCCTTTTAAATACTTAGCTGTCGCAGTTACTGTTTACCGCAGCATCTAAGGCATTAAACAGCTGGGATAATACTTATCTCTGATCTCAGGCCATTGCAGCAGGGTGTCAGCTGTATACAACTGCTGACACCCACTGCTGATCACACGAGCTCAAGTCTCCAGCCTGCACTATCACTAACATGTATACCAAGATGCAGATAGTGCCATCTATACAGTGTATTTCAGATAGGGGTTAAATGAGATTAATAGGAATTAAAAATCATTATTTATTATTATTATTATTATTATTATTATTATTATTATTATTATAATAATACAGGCGTTCATTCAATTTATGACATTTCTTGGATATTCACAACTGCCCCGGGATATATTTATAGATAGCCTGCTACTCTGGCTATCTACCAAGGTCCATGACCTGCCCTGAACAGTACTTACTGACTACTCAGACAGAAGGATAATCCACCAATATAGATATTGACATTTCTCATATTTCAGACAAAATGTATGTTAAAATGTTGAATAGCAGAGTATTGCTGCATCACACCGGTGTCATTACTTATTCAAAAACTGAATTACTATACAGAAAAAACAACACCCTATTCACAGCTCAGTTAATTTTATAGACCACACAACGCGCTGTTTTACGACCATTCACCATTCTGACACCATCTGTAATACACATTCAAATAGAAATCTACCCGTATATATCAAATAGTACATTAACAACAAGCAGAAATAATACACCTTGCAGGCCTACCAATTTAAATCAAATATTGACTCACCCTGTATGCTTTCCTTTACATTACAAAACACCAAAAAAATTTAACCCCTTCAACCCCGGGCCTGTTTTCACCTTCCTGCCCAGGCCATTTTTTGCAAATCTGACATGTGTCACTTTATGTGGTGATAACTTTAAAACGCTTTTACTTATACAGGCCATTCTGAGATTGTTTTCTCGTCACATATTGTACTTCATGACAGTGGTAAAAATAAGTTTAAAAAAATCATTTTTATTCATAAAAAAATACAAAATTTACCAAAAATTTCGAAAAATTAGCAAATTTCCAAATTTCTATTTCTCTACTTTTATAATAGATAGTAATACCTTCAAAAATAGTAATTACTTTACATTCCCCATATGTCTACTTCATGTTTGGATCATTTTGAAAAAGACATTTTATTTTTTGAGGACGTTAGAAGGCTTAGAAGTATAGAAGCAAATCTTGAAATTTTTCGGAAAATTTCCAAAACCCACTTTTTAAGGACCAGTTCAGGTCTGAAGTCACTTTGTGAGGCTTACATAATAGAAACCACCCAAAAATGACCCCATTTTAGAAACTACACCCCTCAAGGTATACAAAACGGATTTTACAAACTTTATTAACCCTTTAGGTGTTCCACAAGAATTGATGGAAAATGGAGATGAAATTTCAGAATTTCACTTTTTTGGCAGATTTTACATTTTAATATATTTTTTCCAGTAGTAAAGCAAGGGATAACAGCCAATTAAACTCAATATTTATTACCCTGATTCTGCGGTTTACAGAACCACCCCACATGTGATCGTAAACTGCTGTACGGGCACACAGCAGGGCGCAGAAGGAAAGGAACTCCATATGGTTTTTGGAAGGCAAATTTAGCTGAACTGGTTTTTAGATGCCATGTCCCATTTGAAGCCCCCCTGATGCACCCCTAAGGTGGGAGTTTTATTAGTACTATTTTGGGGTACATATGATTTTTTTATTGCTCTATATTAAGTTTTTTGTGAGGCAAGGTAACAAAAAAATGGATGTTTTGGCACCGTTTTTATTTTTAATTTTTACAGCGTTTACCTGAGAGATTAGGTCATGTGACTTTTTTATAGAGCAGATCGTTACGCACGTGGTAATACCTAATATCTACTTTTTCTTATTTATTTACGATTTACACAATAATAGCATTTTTGAAACCGAAATAATGATATTTTAGTGTCTCATAGTCTGAGAGCCATAGCTTTTTTATTTTTTGACCGATTCTCTTAGGTAGGGTCTCATTTTTTGCGGGAGGAGGTGATGGTCTATTTTGGGGGGCATATGCCTTTTTGATCACTTGCTGTTGCAATTTTTGTGATCTAATGTGACAAAAATGGCTTTTTTTTACACAGTTTTTTTTTTTTTTTACGGTGTTCACCTGAGTGGTTAGTTCATGTGATATTTTTATACAGCTGGTTGTTACGGACGTGGCGATACCTAATATGTATACTTTTTTAATTTTTTCACTTTAGCACAATAATAGCAGTTACGATTTACACAATAATAGCATTTTTGAAACCGAAATAATGATATTTTAGTGTCTCCATAGTCTGAGAGCCATAGCTTTTTTATTTTTTGACCGATTCTCTTAGGTAGGGTCTCATTTTTTGTGGGACGGTCTGATTGGTACTATTTTGGGGGGCATATGCCTTTTTGATCACTTGCTGTTGCAATTTTTGTGATGTAAAACTTTTTTTACACAGTTTTTTTTTTTTTTTGACGGTGTTCACCTGAGTGGTTAGGTCATGTAATATTTTTATAGAGCTGATTGTTACGGACGTGGCGATACCTAATATATATATATATATTTTTAATGTATTTTACTTTAGCACAATAATAGCAGTTTTGAAACAAGAAAAATTGTTTCAGTTTCTCCATGTTCTGAGAGCTATAGTTTTTTTTTTTTTTTGGGCGATTGTCTTAGGTAGGGGCTCATTTTTTGCAGGATGAGGTGACGGTTTTATTGATACCATTTTGGAGGGCATACGCCTTTTTGATCGCTTGGTGTTGCACTTTTTGTGATGTAAGGTGATAAAAATGTCATTTGTTTACACTGTTTTTATTTTTTTTATTTTTTATGGTGTTTATCGGACAGGGTGGATCATGTGATATATTTATAGAGCCGGTAATTACGGACGCGGAGATACCTAATATGTGTGTTTTTATAAAAAAATTCTGTTTATTATTATAAAATAAGGGAAAGGGTTTTTTTTATCTTTTTTACTTTATTAATTTTATTACTTTATTATTTTATTAAAAACACTTTTTTTTACTTTTTTTTACTTTACTTTATTTATGACATTCACTTATGGGGTCTGATCCCCTCTGCAATGCATTACAATACATCTGTATTGTAATGCATTGCCTGTTAGTGTATGACACTGAGTCATACACTAACAGGTTGCCTAGGAGACGGGCCTGAGGCTGGATCTCCTCGGCTGCCGTAGAAGGCAGTTCCGGATGCCGTGCAAGGCATTGGGCAGCCTCTGCACGGCATCGGGCTGCCTTGTGTCGCATCGGGTCCCCGCCACAGCAGCGCGGGGACTCGATGCGATCACTCACCTGCCGCAAACCTCTTCTATGTCGCGGTCAGAACGGACCGCGGCATAGAGGGGGTTAATCTGCCCGGCACCGGCTTTTACAGCGATGCCGGCGGATACAGAAGGGGCCCGGCTACCACGGACTGCCGGGCCCCTGCAGTGATCGCGCACGCACCGCTCCGGTGCCCGCGCGATCACTATGACGTACTATTACGTCAAATTGCGGGAACTCAGTGGTTCCCATGACCTCACTGAGGGCAGCATAAATTAACAGAAATGCAGATCTCAGCGGTGTGTCACTCATGAGCTAAAAGTAAATGGTTGCTGAGAACCAGCTTTATAATCATTGCAGCCCAAACCTTGAAAAGAGCCAAATCTACCTGAGAAGAGTCCTGGTTATTCATAATCTCCTGCTCTCTCGCCCATCTGCTGATGATTGACAGATCTGTACTAGAGAGAAAGGGAGAAAACTAGGTAGAAGACTGTCAGTCATCAGCAGGTGGCAGGAGAACATGAATAACCAGGACTCTTCTCAGGTGTCCGTGACTCTTTTCCAGGCCCAGTCTGCAATGATTGTGATGTTGGTTCTCGGCAACCACTTACTTTTAACTTTTAAATGACAGAAATCAACTCACCTGTTAGTATGGGCAGCATAAAGTTGATGACAGGTACCCTTTAAATACATCGCCCTTCTATAGCAGTCAACACAAATAATAAGATCACCTCTAGCGATAAGTCATCTATTGACAGTTTACTGCTGCTGTGAGGAGAAGATGTTTTGTACCCGGTAATGATAATGGTAGGTGTAGAATTGGAATACCAGCATGACAGCTCTATTGTTCTCATGATAGGCTTAAATAAAGGTGTCCATAGAAGAGAATTGCATTGATTGGTGAAATGGGTGACGCTCTAATGGCTCTTTCTGGTCACAGCCATGGTCTGACTAAGTAATGGAAAGGGAGACTGTCTGCAGTGCTAAAAGTCCAAACAAAGAGGAAGTTAAAGAGCCAGGACGGAAAGTAGAATACATTTTTATAAAAACGCTTATAATATTTACATAAAAAATAAAGTGGTAGTAGTTTCTCGTTAAATGCTGATGCGGTCCCTTCTGTGTCATAGCTCGTAGTGTGAAAACCCATCTATTCCCTCTCTCTGAAGTAGGGTTTTTCTCAGCTTAGACATTTGTGGCATATTGCTAGAGCCCATCACACATGCAAGGAGCACTCTGCATTCATTTATATGGGAGTTCCGAAAATAGCTGAGCGAATGTGGCTTGGCTATTTTCGGAGGTCCCAAATAAATGAATGACGAGTGCACTGTGTAAATGCGTCCTCTCTCCAATCACTTCTATGCAATTGCCTGAGATTTTGCCAGCTATTTTCAGTAGTTCTATAGAAATGAATAGAGGGTGGTCGTGCATGCGTGGCTAGTGGCTACTTTCCGTTCTCTTCTGGGGTCCTGTTCTGGAGATAGGTGCGGGTCCCACACCCAGGGCCAGTGTTAGATTTCCCTACCTCGTTAGATTTCCCTACATTCGTTACTCTGGCCGCATCGGACATGACGTGAGGAGGTGTGGCGGAGGTGTGCCGCGCCGCGCAGGCGCACTACGACGCGGTAGCGAAATTTCACAGAAGGTATCTGGACACCGGCTGACACTGCGCATGCGCTGGGAGCCTCACCAGCGGTTCTTGAAGGGAAAAATTACGGGCCAGTGCTTTTTCCCTACCCTAACCGCTGGTGAGGCTCCCAGCGCATGCGCAGTGTCGGCCGGTGTCCAGCTGAGAACATCCATCCGATCACCGTGCCTGCGCACTCTCCCGTAATTTTTCCCTACGCTAACCTCTGGTGAGTCCCCCGACGCATGCGCAGTGTCGGCCGGTGTCCAGCTAACTCTGCTGTGAAACTTCCCTACCCGTTGTTGTGCGCCTGTGCGATGCGGCACACCTCCGCCACACCTCCTCATGTCATGTCCGGTGCGGCCGGAAGTGACGAAGGTAGAGAAATCTCATGAGGTAGGGAAATCTAAGGGAACACCGGCGTCATAACCCGGCATCCCCAGGCAAGTGCCGGGGCCCAATGCTCCTGGGGGGGCCCACGGAGCTGCTATGAGCACTTCCATCAATACAGATGGAAGCTCTCACTGCTGTCATTTCACTTACGCAGTACCACTTTGGTGGGCCCTCTGAGTCACATGAGGCCGGCTGCTGCAGAGACTCAGACACGCCCCCTCTACACAGGACATGCTGCCTGAGGCAGGGCTGGAGCAGAAGTGTGAAGATAGTCTGTGAGTAAGTCTGCACTGTGACTGTCTTTTCTCTGTGGGACAGGAGGGAGGGAACTATTCGTGCTGCTGCTGGGTGCTGCTTCATTCTATTTAGTTATTTTACTGCTTCATTAAGCAGTTTGCCTTCATGACACCTGCCCCCCCCCCCCCCCCATATCCTGTCCTATCTCATCTTCAAGGAGCCCCTGCTGTCTCCTTTCCTCCCTCATGTATCCAGAGCTCCTGTCCCACCCTCATATCTCCTATTGCTGCCCTGCACAGACCTCCTGCCACTACTTCTTGTATGAATCCCCCTCAGAGCCACTTCCACCTACTTGCTCTGTCCACCCCTCCTGTCATTCCAGGGCCCCGGGCCCCTGTCACACTCCTCTGCCTCTCATTATGGTGGCATCTGACCCTGTGACCTTCTAACGTCACAGGGTCATGTGACTGTGCCCCCAACCATGTACTGTGCCCCTTTATACCCTGCATTGTGCCCTCTTACCACACCCTGTACTGTGCCCCTTTATACCCTGTATTGTGCCCTCTTACCACACCCTGTGCAGTGCCCCTAGTCATTCCTTGTACTGTGCTCTCTTATACCCTTTTATCCGGTCACTGTATGGTGGTTTTATCATTGTATGGCGGTGTTATCAATATATGGCGGTGGTATCCAATAACTGCATCCCCTTCCCTGCCCACGCCACTTTTTTTAGAACTGGCATGTGCGGGAAAAGTACAGATTGCGGTGCTAAGGACCTTTGCGCCACAATCTGTGTCAGAAATACGCCTAATATAGACGTATCTATACAATAAATGACCCCCTAATTGTATTATTATTCGGGGGTAGGGCTAATATGATTATAGTATACAGATTCTAGTATATTATACTGTGCCCTGTATTTCCCATCAGATAAATGATCCTTGGGAGACACAGTCCTCATCCCTGACCACCAGGACCAGGTATCGCTCTGTCAGTACATGGCGGCCTCCCCTCTCCGCCACGCTGCTCCGATGTGTACTGGTGCTTATCCTAACACTAGGGCTGGATTCACATCCCATTTGTGCCATCCATTTAATGTATACCAAAAATGGATACATTAACAGATGCGTCAGACTGATGCCGTACAGTGGCGTCCGTTCACCATACAGTTCCATTGTAAAAAAAAACATATATACGTTAACGTACGCATTTTTTACTGGACTCTGCAGGATACAAAAACGTGGAGTGCTGCACATTTGTATACATCAAACCGATAGGAAAAACATAATGTGAACCCACTGGGGGGGAAGGGCGTACTAAAATTTGCTGTGGCGCCCAGTCAGTTCTAGCTACATCACTGCACAGCTCCTTCTCTCCTCCAGGGCTGGCCCAGGGGTGACGTCATGACGTGTGTCTCACTGCTGCAGCGGGCCGGAGGAGAGAAGGAGCGCAGGGAGCTGCGGTTAGTGAATGACAGGACCGCCGGATACCCTGCGCTCCAGCAATGATAGGTATATGAAGGGGCCACTGAGGGGTCATTACACTGTGAGGGCCCCTTACACAGTATAATGACCCCCAGTGCCCCCCATTTAGTATAATGATCCCCATTGACCCTCCATTTAGTATAATGACAACCAGAGCCCCCATTCAATATAATGACCCCCAGTGCCCCTCCATAAAGCATAACCCCCAGTGTGGGGGCGACTGGGGGTCATTATTCTGAATGGAGGGCCACTGTGGTGTCATTATACTGTGAGGGCCCTTTACATAGTATAATGACCCCCAGTGTCCCCCAATTAGTATAATGATCTCCAATGACCCTCCATTCAGTATAATGACCCCCTCCATACAGTATTCCCCCAGTGTGGGGGCTACTGGTGGTCATTATTATGAATGGGGGGCGACTGGGGGTTATTATTCTGAATGGAGCGCCACTGGGGGTCATTATACAGTGGGGGGGAATTGGGGGGGTCATTATACTGTGCAGGGGCGGACACAGAAAGCAGAGGACCCCTGTGCAAAGTATGTACCTGGGCCCCCCCCCCCAAAAAAAAACACCCATACAGATATAAATATATACGTGCAAAATAAAAAAAAATCTTGATAATATGGGTCAATGTGTTTATATATTTTATTCATACTAGGCCACGCCTCTAACTCCTCCCAAGGCCAGCACATAGTAGTAACGCCCACACTATGCCCCCTTCACAGCACTTATGCCCAGATATGTGCCCCCTTTTACAGTAGTTATATCCAGATATGTGTCCCTCACAGTACTTATATCCAGATATGTGCCCCTCACAGTACTTATATCCAGATATGTGCCCCTCACAGTACTTATATCCACATATCTGCCCCTTCACAGTAGTTATGCCCAGATATGTGCCCCTCACAGTAGTTATACCAGATATGTGCCCCTCACAGTAGTTATACCAGATATGTGCCCCTTCACAGTAGCTATACCAGATATGTGCCCCTTCACAGTAGCTATGACCAGATATGTGCCCCTCACAGTAGTTATACCAGATATGTGCCCCTCACAGTAGCTATGCCAGATATGTGCCCCTCACAGTAGTTATACCAGATATGTGCCCCCTCACAGTAGTTATGGCCAGATATGTGCCCCTCACAGTAGTTATACCAGATATCTGCCCCTTCACAGTAGTTATGCCCAGATATGTGCCCCTCACAGTAGCTATGACCAGATATGTACCCCTCACAGTAGTTATACCAGATATGTGCCCCTTCACAGTAGCTATGCCAGATATGTGCCCCTTCACAGTACTATGCCAGATATGTGCCCCTCACAGTACTATGCCAGATATGTGCCCCTCACAGTACTATGCCAGATATGTGCCCCTCACAGTACTATGCCAGATATGTGCCCCTCACAGTACTATGCCAGATATGTGCCCCTCACAGTACTATGCCAGATATGTGCCCCTCACAGTACTATGCCCTGATATGTGCCCCTCACAGTACTATGCCAGATATGTGCCCCTCACAGTACTATGCCAGATATGTGCCCCTCACAGTACTATGCCCTGATATGTGCCCCCTCACACAGACCCATTGAAATGAATGGGTCTGGATTCAGTCTGGATGATATGCATTTGCTGCACACATCGCATCCAGTAGGAAAATTCGCTATTGAAAGAGGATTTAATCTGACATCACCCGTGGAGGGACCCCGGTGCATGCCATTTGCCGACACCAGACAAAGCAACCATGCCACGCTCAGCAGGTATCGTACGTGGACCCTTCTGATTTGATAATTGTTGGGTGTCGGAAATGTTTTTGCTCTTTCTCCGTGTCTGATCAGAAGAACCTGAGGGGGTCATTTATTATCCCGAAATACGCCTCTGCCCCGCTCACGCCATGTCTAAATGAGTAGACGGGGAAGGGGAGGGGCGACAGGTCCGTCTCATTCACCATTTTCTACGCCTGGTTTAGGGGTAGAAAATTATCTACATCTAGAACTGGGACATCTATAACATGTAGAACTGGCGGAGGATCCACCAAGGGTTATGAAGAGGCCGGCGCCTCTCCATAACTTCAGCGGAAGCACCGCCAGATATAGGGGTTATTAAGATCGGGGTCTAAAACGCTGGTCCTAATAAATGACCCCCTGAGTGTCTGAGCAACACTTTTAACCAATTTACACGACACGAACCATATGCATTTTGTGATCTGCAAATTACGGATGACGTCCATGTGCTATCTACCCTTTTTTTTGCAGACCCATTAACGAGCCTGCATGTTGGGGACCAGTATAGGACAGGTCACCGTTTTCTATCCTTTGGGGAACAGACATAAGGATGCAGAAAGCAAATTACTTCTATGTGCTTTCCATATCCGTATGTCCGTTCTGCACAAAACAGAAAATGTGACACGTCCTATACTTCTCTACAAAATGCGGTCTGCAGACCCATTTAAGTCAATGGGTCTGCAAAAATATGCGGATCGCACATGGACCACATCCATATGAGTGTGGGCCAGGGCCAGAGGGGGACAGGGGTGATGGGTGGAGTGAAAAAAATAACATACCAAGTGTCGAGTTCAGTGTCTGGCAGGGACAGCGGGCACAGGGGCGACCTCCAGTCCTCACTCACTTTCTCCTGAGTTGCTGGTTTGCTGCAGGCACCAACTCTGAGGTGCTGAAAAGCTAGGAGAGGACCAGATGTGAGCTACCATCATCACTAGATGGGGGCGGAGCTACCATCATCACCAGACGGGGGCGGGGCTACCATCATCACCAGACGGGGGCGGAGCTACCATCATCACCAGACGGGGGCGGAGCTACCATCATCACTAGATGGGGCGGAGCTACCGCCATCACTAGACGGGGGCGGAGCTACCACCATCACTAGAAGGGGCAGAGCTACCAACACAGTGAAGTGGCTCAGCACAGGCCTGCCACAGGAGGCAGGGCGATCACAGGTACAGCTCAGGACGGGCTGCCCAGAGCTGTGGACGGCACAGCACGTCCTCAGTGAGCCTCAGTTTGCCAGGGGGGCCCTTCTACATGCTGGATGGAGTTATGAATGGTGAAGCTGGGAGCGGGCGGCTCTCTGCTTCACCATTAGAATAATCAGCTGTCTGTGCGTCCTGTGGAGGGCCCCCTCCCCCGCTGGGCCCCTGTGCATCTGAACCGGCTGCACAGGCGGTATGTCCGCCCCTGATACTGTGTGAAAGGCCACTAGTGGTCATTATACTGTATAGGGGCCACTGGGGGTCATTATACCGTGTGGGAGCCACAGGGGGACATGTAAATGTAAAAAAATGCCTCAAGGGGGCCCACTGGGATTTATCGCCCAAGGGCCCACATGAACCTGGAGCCAGCCCTGCCCACCTCTATCTGACGTTGGTGGCATATCCTAGCGATATACCACCAATGTCTAAGATGAGACAACATCTTTAACAATAATCAGCTTGGGAGGGCTTGATCGGTCCCAAAGATGTAAAAAGTTAAATTGTGGGAGTCCCTCTCATGTTTCTCCCGATGTTGCAGGCGATTGAATGAATGCCAATTTGGCTTGTCTCTGGATTTTAATTTCTTGTCTACTGACTTGTCTCCCACATTTCTGTTGGACCTTCCTGTGTACTGACTTTGGTTTGTCTTTGAATTAACTCCTTGTTTACTGATTGTGGCTTGTCTCTTGGCTCCAACCACTTGGCTCCCACTGTACTTCTCTTTTGCTGCTCCTTGGCATCTTCTACCTGTGAGGTTGCACCTGTTTTATGCCGCCTTACTCCACAGATGTAGTCCGGGTTCCCAGCAGCCGAGTACAACTGTTGGTAAACATCTAGGGGTAGCCTTAGAACTACTAACTGGAGTGGTGAAGGAATAAAGTAAGCTAATTTAGAGTTTGTTGCTGGTGGTCCTGGACAATAACCCTATATTATTCCTCACCTCTGTTTCTTTACAGCAAGTATTTGATATACATAGGATTCAACACTGACTCCCCCTCCTGGAAAGAAGTTTCTTGGATTGTTAGCCTTTGTATGCGATATGAAAAAAGGTTATGTGATACACGGTATATTGTTTACACTGTGTTTCTTTTATGTTAGTTTTAGAGCATTCTTGAGTGTCTATCAATTGATCCACCTACTAGGTGTTTTTCTATTGGCTGAATGTGGCTTTAAATGGTAACATGTCAATTTATTCCATGAGTGAGAACTTTGTGAGGTTCACAACGCATAAGCCTACTTCATGCTGATGTTCCAGATAGATTTCTCACTAAAGAAGCATCATTGTAAGTGCTGGTGAGTCGTGACACATTGTCACGGATGGTGTTGCAGAAAACTGGAAGTTATAAATAAACATCCGACTGACTTGATCCCAAACTAAGGAACATATGGGTGAGCCCTATAAAACCCCTAGAGCTCTCCCTGACTGCTAGGCTCATGCAAAGGTCTTTATGATAGACGATTGCATGCCCTCGTACCTAGACTGTGTGACACCTGAAAACCCTATAATAGTGAGGGGACACGACCACCGGCTCACTGCACTTAATAAGGACGGAGTCAGGGTCACCTAGAATCAAGCCAGCAAGGAAACACAAATAAAGGAAAAAAGACTTATCTGAGGAATCACCAGTTGCAGCCTCCAGCAGTGAACACAATCCAGGAAGTAGTATAAACTGCAAAGTGAGGCAGTATGGGAGGGAATATAAAGGGAGGCAATCAGTGTAAATAGGTGACAGCTGGGAGAAGGAAAGGAGATGACAAAGTGAAACCAAAACAAAGAACATCATGCAAGAGGTACAGAAGAACGTCTGCCAGACCTTCTCAGAGAGCTGGCGGTGACACACATCTACTGTATGTACTTCAACCTCTGCCGGAAATCCAAGTCTATACGCTTTTAGGTGAGCTGACTCTTCTGTTATTGAATACTCAAAATTCTGTGTTTTCCCACAGGGTCACCTAAGCACACAGTTATAGGTCCCTATAGGTACAGCTAGCAATACACATTAGATCTCCCGTCAACTGCCCCCCCCCCCACCTGTCAAAAATGCATTTGCCAAATATTTTAGCTCCTGATCCTTATCTCCCCTCACATCTGCCATTTTGAGAAAGGCAGGAGGCTCCAATGCCAATTAGATTGTCGGCAGGTCCTGCCAAAATCATCGGGTTTGGTCAACGTTTATCTAATGTGTATGACCAGCTTATAGGCATCTTAACCACTATGTTTTCTGTGGCGGCCACATTCTGCAGGAAATGTGGTAAACTATTTTCTTATTTTTGTGCTGAAGCCTCTCAGATAAAAACTGCTTTCGCTGATAAGGAAAATGTCTTTCCTCCAGGTACAGTAAATTCTGTCTTATCAGGGGCAAAGTAACGAGTTTGACAACGTCGTTGTTTTACAAAATGTTTTCATTGACATGAGTTCAGCAACTCATAAATTAGACTTTCTCCAAGAAACTTTACTTTTCTAATAACAACATGTTTTTTTTACTCTGGTTTATATTGTCCCCTTCTTACAATATGCTTCATTGCCAATGAAAATGATGTCCAACACATCAATATGAAGTCTAAGCGTGATCTACAGATAGGAGATGGCCCATACTATGTCCTTCTAGTCTTCATCCTGTTTTATGTACTTTGACGGGCTTTGCAGCAGCTATCTGGCTTTGAGTGCTTCCATACCTTATGTTCCATTTCTCATCTTTTAACCCAGTAAAAATGTTAGTCTATGGTCGAGCTGTGCTATTTCCACAATGCTGGGTTTTATTGCGTTGTTAAAGGGGCCCTAAACAAACATACATTGGCAGTATAAGCAATAACTTCACTTTGTTTCTAGCGAATATTTGTAATAGGGACATCCTTCTTTCCAAATTTTGGTCTTGGCCATTGAACAGGACATTTTATGGATGAATAAAAATAAACAATAAAAATATAAAGTTCATTTGCATCGCCGTGTCCCCAAACGCCTGCACTGTTAGGATATAACTGTATTCATCCTGTACAGTGAACACCATAACGGAAAAAAAAAAAATCGAAATGGGTGATATGCAATTTTTATATCACTTTATCTCCCAAAATAAATTGAATAAAAAGTGATTGAAAAGTCGTAAACACTTCAAAATGGATTGCGCTGCACCTAGGCCATGTGACCAATGAATTTGACATCACTGGACTAGGAAAGGGAGGCGTATAGCAGCCTATTAAAACAGCTGATCGTCGGGGGTACCAGGAGTCAGACCCCCATGGATCAGATATTGATGACCTATCCTCAGGATAGGCCCTCAGTAATGAACTCCAGGAAAACCCCTTTGACTTTGTACACACCTTGCTTTTACTTCTGCTGTAATTATCTTGAGTTAAACTTTTTTCCATCCACATTCAAAGCAACATTAAAAATCCTGTCAATGAAGTCAACGCTATGCCAAGAAATCAATAACTTCTTACCTTAAAGGGGTTCTCCGGGGTTTTACTATTGATGACCTATCCTCAGGATAGATCATCACTATCAGATCGGCGGGGGTCTGACACTCGGCACCCCTGCCGATCGGCTGTATGAAAGGAAGGTGCGCGCCGTGCGTGCATGCCGTCTCCCTTCTCTTTACCTGCTCGCCATAGACATAGCAGCAGTGAGCAGGAAGAGAGAAGGGAGATGGCACACGTCTTCCCATCATACAGCTGATCGGCGGGGGTGCCGGGTGTCAGACCTCCGCCGATCTGATATTGATGACGTATACTGAGGAGTGGTCATCAATATTAAAAGCCCGGAGAACCCCTTTAAATTCCATAATGTCACACGCCCTGCCTTATGAATTGATTGTTTATATAGAAGACCATTGCCTGGCATGTGCCTATAATCTACAATGCACAGCGGCATGCTGTGACGGAAAACCTTTTACAGACAGAGTGCCCAAACTGCAACCTGAAACCCACTTATTTATCGCGAAGTCCCAACAAAGCAAAATGAAAAATACTGTCCAAGTTAAACTGTAGGGGCATGGTTGAAGATAGGCTCCAGTAAAATGAATGCCCCCATTACCGCCCCATAGTATTAAAAATGATCCATTAGTGACCCCTAGTATTAATAAGGCCCCTTTTAGTGGCCCCCAGTATTAATAATGCCCCAATAGTGGCTTCCAGTATTAATAATGCCCTAATAGTGGCTCCCAGTATTAATAATGCCCCAATAGTGGCCCCAGTATTAATAATGCCCTAATAGTGGCTCCCAGTATTAATAATGCCCTAATAGTGGCTCCCAGTATTAATAATGCCCCAATAGTGGCCCCAGTATTAATAATGCCCTAATAGTGGCTCCCAGTATTAATAATGCCCTAATAGTGGCTCCCAGTATTAATAATGCCCCAATAGTGGCCCCCAGTATTAATAATGCCCTAATAGTGGCTCCCAGTATTAATAATGCCCTAATAGTGGCTCCCAGTATTAATAATGCCCCAATAGTGTCCCCCAGTATTAATAATGCCCCAATAGTGGCTCCCAGTATTAATAATGCCCTAATAGTGGCACCCAGTGTTAATAATGCCCCAATAGTGTCCCCCAGTATTAATAATGCCCTAATAGTGGCTTCCAGTATTAATAATGCCCCAATAGTGGCTCCCAGTATTAATAATGCCCTAATAGTGGCTCCCAGTATTAATAATGCCCTAATAGTGGCTCCCAGTATTAATAATGCCCTAATAGTGGCTTCCAGTATTAATAATGCCCCAAGTGGTGGCGCCCAGTATTAATAAGACCCCTATTAGTGGCCTCTAGAAAGACCTGCGCATCTTGTCCTGTGCATCCTGTGAGCAGTGACTGTATCCCGTGGCGCAATGAAATGGATAAGGTGTGTTTTATTTTTTTACCACAAGCAGAAGAGGGGGGCAAAGGCTGTACTAATCAGCTCTCCACAATAGAAGTGCCCATTAGTAAGGGCCCAGACGACCATATAAATGGGTCCGCATACGTTCTGCAATTTTGCGGAACGGGTGCGGACCCATTCATTTCAATAGCGCCACAAAAGATGTTCAGTTCGGTGGCCCTGCAAGAAAGATACAGCAAGAAAGATAGAGCAAGAATAGTCATTTCTATCATAGTGCCGGTCCGCAAAATACTACGCCCGTCTGAATGATCCCTAATAATACACAGGTGGCAACCCTAAGCATGGCCCACACAGAGCTGTGTGCCAACAGAGAGGGCTCTGAGTGCCCCCTCTGGCACGCGTGCCATAGGTTTGCAACGGGCGCCTCCCCAAAGGGCCCTTTAAGAGGAAAAAAGTACTGAAGCAGTGAAGCAACAAGGGCACAGGGCCCCTTTTTAGTGATACTGTGGATGGTACCCAGGTGTAGGAATGCCAGAGTGGTGTAGGGTGGCCTAAATGTCCCTAATGTTGGTGCACGTGTCACGGTGCTCCTACCTGGATACGCTGGACCCCAGGCGTTGGCCCCGAAGCAATAAAAAAGGGGGGTTGTTGATGAAGGGGGATGAAGAAATAAATTGTGTCCAGACCTTGTGATGAAGCCGATAACAGCTTTACTTTCATTAAACGTTTCTCCAAAGAGACTCAGGCTTTGTTTTGGATCCCAGAAGGCCTTAGCATTAACTGTTGCAGGCAAACGCCTCTCTGCTACATCTGTTGCTCTCTGGCTCTGCTGTGCTGATAGCCTGGCTATATAATTCAGCTTTCTCTGGGTGCTGCAACTTCTCTCTTGTAGTCTGGCTCTAGGTTTGTCCAGGGAACATTACTTCCTGGCTTCAGAGGCTCCAAGTTGTGGGCTCCATGTGCAGCTGAGCAGAAGGTGCTTTAGCTGGCCTGCAAAAGGCACATCCAGCAGGGACGTGCACCTGCTGCACACCCTTCCCCTGTCTAGGGAAGACCTAAACTGGAACTAACCGGTCCCCACTCTTCCTGCAGCAAGTGGGACACGCCCACCACATAACAGAGGGGGGTGTTAGAATGGAAGGAAAGCTCCATTCTCTGTACCTATAACTCTGCCATTTTTGCTGCCACCTACTGGTGAACCAGGCATATTACACATGAACATAAACAGTTGCAAAATAGGAAATGCACATTATATAGGGCTTGGAAATAAGTACACAGGATGACACTAGGTTAACCATAGGAGATAGTAGTGAGGTGCAGAAGTGGTAATGCCACTCTGGGGTGTTACAGGTTCACCACCACTGCTCTATAGTGACACTGAACCAGAAAGAAGATGCCAGGAGGCGACGCAGCCATTAAAACTGCGAAAAAATCAACATCATTTTGAATGCAGCTTGGATGTGAACAGAGAAAAAGACAAAATGTAACTCAAGATCACTACAAAGTAAGGGAAAGCTCCAATACCCCGAAATGCATATTATCGAGTAATTCCATCCCCTGTAAAATGTGCCAGTATCTTAATGTTTTTAAGAAACTCGCATCTTATGAAATATTGGGACTTTCCCTGAGTGAACTCTCTCGGAGCTTTACTGGTATGGGAGGGACTGAAATTTGGCAAAGAGCTGACTCTTTAATAAACAGGACACGTTCGTGTTCTTGGCTGAAGGCTGCAGACGACTTCTTGGACAACTGAGAGCTGCTGCTTCAATCATGACAAGAGACAGCGAGGTAAGTGCTGGCTCGCTTTATGGCAAGTTGATCGTTGGTATGTAAGATTTAAAGGGATTTGTCACCACCTTCACGCTGCCCTCTCTATGCAGCATAAGGTACTGCATTCCCTATGATTTATGTGTGTGGGGGGAGTTTTAAAGGAATGTAAACCTTATTAGTTGCAGTGCTCGGGTACGTTCAGTGTTTGTAAGCTGCCAGCTCACCGCACCCTCCAGCCCCTGATTGACAGCTTTCTCCCTGCAATCGGTCAGCCAGGGCTGCTGGGTAGCATTAGCCCACAACTCTTAAAATTCAAATGCATGCATAACATTTAGAGGACGTGAGCATTGCAACTTAAAGGAGTTGTGTACGAAACATATTCTTCATTTTTCCAACCTGCACTTGGTTCTGAATACTTTTGTAATTGCATGTCATTAAAAATTTAGTATAGCCAGTGAGTTATCCCATAAAATGTATCTGTATAGCAACACCTGCTGTTAGTTCTTTTCCTTATTTTTTGTCCACCTTACTGAGCTGGTCGCATGTTCTTAGTTTAAATCTTCAACTGCCACCAGCTGTATGTTCTAATTAATAAACATTCCCTTTAAGTGTACCTATCGTTATGATTTCATTTGCAATGATGTACATGTATGTTATTAAAGGGTGACATCTTTCTCAATTTCAAGCAGCCCATAGCTTTCCATTACCTGCCTCTGTTCAGGTTCTAGATTGAAATAAACATTACTTGACAGAAAGGAAGGGGAGCTGCTGTAATGTCTCCCATGTACTGCATGTAAAAATCTGAATGTAAAAGAGAAATGGGGAGGGTGACTATGTTACAGTCTCTCTGCCTTAGTCTGCATAGATGGCATGAGGAGGAGAGGGGTCTGATCGATTACAGCATGCAGCACTGCTCTGACATCATAGCGGATGGAGGGAGAGGAGGGGGATGCAGCTGAAGTTTCTTTCTCTTTCACATTTTTTCATCTTGTGAGAGGGGAAGAGGGACTTAATTCATTGGGACATCTAATTTTCACAAATTGCTGAAAGCAGCCATAGTGTGAAACCAAGAAGAGCCTGTCCGCCCAACCAACATATTTTTGGGGTTTATTTCCATCTACCAGCTGCCTTTCAGAAACACACATTTTATTTTTCTAGTAGATCCGTTTGCCGAGTTGGGATCTTCTTAAAGGGGTTGGCCCATTTCACACATTGGTGGCATATCAGTAGGATATGCCACTTATGTCAGACAGATGTGGGTCTCACCTCTGGGACACACATCTATCTCTAGAACGGGGCCCCCAAGTGAACAAGGACGCACCGCAGCCACCCTCAATTCACTTCTATGGGAGTTCCGAAAGTAGCAGTGTGCTGACTTGGCTATTTCCAGCTGTCCTACAGCAGTAAATGGAGAGGTAGCCGTGCTTGCCTAGTGCGCTCTCCATTCACTTCTATGGGAGTCCTGGAAATAGCCCAGTGCGCTAGCTTGGCTGTTTTTGGAACTCCCATAGAAGTGAATGGAGAACATGCAGCACATGCAATTTGCACTCTCCTTCTCTTTAGGTGCCTTGTGCTAGAGATAGGTGCGGGTCTCAGAGGCGGGAACTGCTCCTTTCTGACCATTTGTGGCATATCCTAGCCATATGTGAAAAATGTGTGAGATGGGCCAACCCCTTGACTGGTAGAGCTACTCTCAGTATTGTAAGCCAGTTGTGATCCACTTCCTCTCTCATAGCATGAAACAGGAATGAGCAAGAAACTTCAGCTGCATCTCCCTCTTCTCCCCACCTCTGTCTTCTAGTGCTTCTCTATCTGTGGCTATAGATTACTTAGTCACACAGATACTATGCCACTCCAACACAGCCTGCAAGAGCCTGAGGGGCAAGTAAGCCAGGACACTTGTTTTAAAACCCCGTGTGGACAGAGTAGCCCCCTCCCCACTATGGCTTCATGTGCAGCTGAAACAAGTATAGAAATAGCAGTTAATAAAACCTCACTTTAATTAAAAAAAATAAAAGAAATTCAGATGTCATCATATGCACCATCATATCTGCTCTTTGCTAATTCTCACCCATGAACCAACCGCTATTTCTGTTTTGCAGGAGATGTGTGATTCATCTAACTGTTTTCCCCTTCAAGCAATGGAGTCTGCAAAACTTGAGACTGTTTGTATTTTCGGAACCGGAGATTTTGGAAGATCACTTGGACTCAAGTTGCTCCAGTGCGGCTATTCTGTTGTTTTTGGGAGCAGGAATCCTAAGTCTTCCGATCTTGTCCCAAAGGGATCAGATATTCTAAGCTATGCAGAGGCAGCAAAGAAATCAGCCATAATTATCATAGCAGTTCATAGGGAACACTATGATTTTCTCACAGGCTTTGCTGACGTTTTGAAGGGTAAAGTCTTGGTAGACGTCAGTAACAACCTAAAAATAAACCAGTACCCAGAATCTAATGCGGAATACCTGGCGGGTTTGTTACCAGGATGTAAAGTAGTAAAGGCATTTAACACAGTCTCTGCCTGGGCCCTGCAGTCTGGAACATTAGATGCAAGTAGACAGGTAAGGATTACAGCTATACCTAATGATGTTTCAAAAACATCTAAATCTCAAGAACTTTGTAAGAGATACACAAGAGTGTAGCTATAGAGGGTTCAAAGAATGAATTCACACCTGGGGCATGGTTCTCAGGTGGCCCAAAGGTTCCTCTTAGAGATAAGAAGACACCAGTATTTTAAATTGTGCATGGTACATGGGGGTCTATTAAAAATTTTTAAGTGGGGCCCGCAAACTGCAACTTACAGCTTTGGGGGCATACCTAGAAAAAAATCACCTCTTGATTTTTGACACGTTTTCCCAATCCAGCTCATCTTAGATAAAATAGACAAGACACATAACATCATCAAGAAGGTACCAACTTTTCTTTGGGTTTTCCAAGTACATTGGCTACAGTCCATATGGCTTCCTCTAAATCACATCTTCCACCAACCAGAACATGGTGATGCTCAGTTGACATCATTGATCAGGGTCCATACGAAAATTACAATATCTCCAAACTGAGCCCAAAAATTTTAATTTCTGTTTCCAAACCATTGTGTGCAATCAGAGAAAGACCTGTGCAGAATATGATTCATCTTGTCAAAATTGCCTCACCTACAGCAGGGGGGATTTCCACATTGAGACCAACCTCACCAGGGGGGTAGCTATGGGGGGTTGCAGAGGTGGCAGTGGAATTAGAACACAAAGGCTCCTCTGTCACATGAGAAGACACCAGTATTAACAGATTTTGTATTCGGGCCCAGAAGGTTCAAGTTAGACCTCTCTGTTTAAGGACACACAACCTTAATGCCAACAAGACATCTTGAGACAACATACTAATCAGAGGGGTGTACAGTATCTATGATGTGGAGCTTAAAAGGGTCTGCTTTGGACAATTCCTGCTGGTTAAAGGGTGTCCTGACAATACGCTAATTCCAAAGTGTCTTCTTCCTAGGACAACAAGTGATTGACTGTGGGGAATTCTGGCAGTAAGTATAGTACCCCCACAGAATAAATAAAGCATTACACAGTGCCCATTTAAATCAATGGTTTGGCTGTCTAATGGCTAGTTTTACATAGGCGAATCTGTGCCTAGTAACATGCATTTAAGGGGTTGTTCGAGTTTCTTTTTGTTCTTTGTATGTTTCTAATTAATCAAGTGTAAAGGCTTTACCATGCACTTACTTTATCTGCAGTGGCTGCTTTCTCAGATTTCACTGAGAGTCACATGACTTGTGAATTGTGATGTCAGCTTCACTCCCTGCTCTGATGATGTTTCGTGCACAAGCCTGAGAGAGCAGATATGTGTCTGTACACCAGATGTCACTGTGCTGGCCACGCCCCCCTGCACTAAAGTCTGCTCTCTCCCTGGATTCTTCAGGAAAAAAACTTTAACCCCTTTAGCAGCACAGACTCAGGGCTGAAGGCTTTACTGAGTAGCTACAGCCAGTGAGGAGACAAATGCTGGGCAGAGGAGCTGACAGACTAGAAGAGTTCTGCAGAGCATTGCACAAGAACAGGCAGGAAGAAGATCCTGTGTGTATCAGCAGTGTCACTGTACAGCTGGGACTTGTAGTCCTACACATACAACATGCTGCTGAGTATCCCAGCAGGCAGACATGTCACTCAGGGCAGCACTTGTATTCACCCCCTTTGCAGAGCAGGGGGAGGGGCAGAGATTGTTGTTATTGCAGGTAAACAAAGGGTCAGAAGAGAACCAGGGAAATGAGGAAATAGAATTTTTGTTTGACTAAAACTTGCTTAGCTTAGTTATATATTGCTGCCCATCAGATTTACAGTGCTATACAGTGCTGCCCATAATTATTCATACCCCTGGCAAATTTTGACTTAAAGTTACTTTTATTCAACCAGCAAGTAATTTTTTGACGGGAAATGACATAGGTGTCTCCCCAAAAATAATAAGACGATGTACAAGAGGCATTATTGTGGGGAAAAAAAACATTTCTCAGCTTTTATTTACATTTGAGCAAAAAGTGTCCAGTCCAAAATTATTCATACCCTTCACAAACTGTCACAGTCTGTGAGAAAATCAAAAGTTCTATACCATTCCAAATAGTCCAAGCTGTTCTAAAGCATCCTAATTACCCTGATTAATTGGGAACAGCTGTTTTAATCAACTCAACAGGCGAAAAACAGCAGCTCTCTGCAGTTGGTTTGTGGACAGTCATGGTTAAGACAAAGGAGCTCAGTGAGGACCTGCGGCTGCACATTGTGGCTTCTCACAAGTCAGGAAAGGGCTACAAGGCCATTTCTAAATGTTTTCAAGTTCCAGTGGCTACAGTGCAAAGTATTATTGACGTGGTCAGAAACCAAAAGTTACACCTGTGCTGGCCAGGAGGATAGTTAGAGAGGTGAAAAAGAATCCAAGGATCACCACCAAGGCCATCCTGGTGAATCTGGGCTCTGCTGGTGGCAATGTCTCAAGGCAGACAATCCAACGGACACTGCACACTGCTGGGTTCCATGGATGCAGACCAAGGAGGACGCCACTTCTCCAGATAAGGCACACAAAAGCTTGCCTGGCCATTGCAAAATCTCATCTGGACAAAGAAGAAGACTTCTGGTCTTTTGTGTTATGGTCAGATGAAACAAAAATTGAATTGTTTGGTCACAATGATGTTTCCTTCATTTGGCGTAAAAAAGGAGAAGCCTTCAACCCAAAGAACACCATCCCTACTGTCAAACATGGTGGTGGGAACCTAATGATTTGGGGGTGTTTTTAAGCCAATGGACCAGGGAACCTAATCACAGTAAACGGCACCATAAAAAAAGAGCAATACATGAGGATTCTCAACGACAACATCAGGCAGTCTGCAGATAAACTTGGCCTTGGGCACCAGTGGACATTTCAGCATGACAATGACCCAGAACACACAGCAAAAGTGGTGAAGAAATGGTTAGCAGACAACAACATTAACGTTTTGGAGTGGCCCAGCCAGAGTCCAGACTTGAATCCAATTGAGAATCTGTGGAAGGAGCTAAAGATAAGGGTGATGGCAAGAAGACCCTCCAACCTGAAAGATTTGGAGCTCGTTGGTAAAGATGATTGGTCAAAAATACCTGTGGAGACATGCAAAAAGCTAGTCTGCAATTATAGGAAGCGCTTGATTGCTGTAATAGCCAAAATTTTGGACTGGACACTTTTTGCTCAGATGTAAATAAAAGCTGAGAAATGTTTTTTTTACACAATAATGCCTCTTGTACATTGTCTTATTATCTTTTGGGAGACACCTATGTCATTTCCCGTCAAAAAATTACTTGCTGGTTGAATAAAAGTAACTTAGTAAAAATTTGCAAGGGGTATGAATAATTATGGGCATCACTGTATATGTTTTTTTTCATAACTCGGTCAACCCCTTTGACAACAGAACATGTCGATTTGCACTTGTTAAGTGCAAGTTACATGTGGCAATTGCTGTTAGTATGAGGACAAATGTTTTTTAACACAATCCTTCATCCCCATGCTATTTTTGTCATCAGCATATCCCATTTACATTGGATACTGTGACAAGCAATGATTTTAATGCCCCATGTAAAATCCAATAATGTGTCTTGTTTACACGCAGCAATGATTGGGCGTTCAGATGTACAGTATGTTCCCCATCATTGACCAGTCTAAAAGGGTCCTAAACTAGGACAGGACAGGTCCTCCAGAGCGAGGGACAAGTAACTGTTCTATACTCTGGCCAAGACATGATGGTCCAGAAGCCCCCCTCTATATACTCAGAATTTCCGAAGAGGGTGTATGACAATGGGTTTTGCATACTGGAGGTGTCTTTAATTGGAATGTGTCAATTGGCTAATGAAGTCTCAAGTCTTTCCACAAATTAGGCTTAAAAGTACACTCTGAAATTAGAACTTGTCTCTCAACAGGTCTTCTTGTGTGGTGATGATGCCAAGGCAAAAGAAGCTGTAATGGAGATTGCCCGCTCTCTTGGACTCATGCCACTAGACCAAGGATCTCTACTGGCAGCCAATGAGATAGAGAACTACCCACTACAACTATTTCCAATGTGGAGACTGCCCTGTTATATCTGTGCTGTATTCACGGTGTTGATCTTCCTCTACTGCTTAGTGACTGAAGTGTTTCATCCTTTGGCTACACGTAAAGAAGACACATCCTACCTGATTGCAATTTCCATTCCCAACAGGGTGTTCCCTGTTGTGTCCCTTATACTACTCGCCTTGTGTTATCTACCAGGAATCCTTGCTGCCATCATCCAGCTCTACAGAGGCACAAAGTATAGCCGCTTTCCAGACTGCCTGGACCAATGGATGCTGTGCCGAAAACAGCTGGGACTCTTAGGTTTGGCGTATGCTTTTCTACATGCCATTTACACCCTGGTTATGCCTATCCGCTACTATGTGCGATGGTGGACAAACAGTTATCTAATCACACAGGTAATCAGTGCTATAATATGACCTACCTATCCGTATTGTACTCTGCTTTTACATTGTGATGCTCATTGACTTCGTTGCAGGATCCTACAATTCTCCAGTGCAAAGAGCTGTAAACCGACTGGGATATGAATTGGTAGAAAAGTAATAATTAATAGTATTAGTATACCATTCATAGTTTCCAAAAGTCCCAAATGTGAAAAGTCTGTCCCTAATTTTGGATATCTAGATAATGGGCATGGCTTATGCAAGCTCTCCCCATAAGTGGAAAGTTCCTGGTAGATTTTGGGTGTTCCCAGGGAAGGGCTTATATGCCCCAAATTTAACAACTATAATGTTAGTAAGTATGAATATGTACTAAATGGATGTATTGTATGGTCACCTATTCCCAAGTAGTGCTACATTTTTCCTTTAACGGTGCTTTAAGGCGGTTGCTTGGCCACAAATCATTTTAAAAGATCAGAATACTTCATAAAAGAAGTAACACTCATCTTACTGATGTCCCACCACTTCCATTTCAATGCTTCCCAGGTACAGATGAGCGAATCAATTCTAAGGAGATCCAATTTGTTCCAAATTTTCCCAAAATTTGGATCAAATCCAATTTTTGGGTGATTACTGGTTGTTCACCCTTCTCGACCCTCACTACAAAGAGAACTTCTCATCTCTCATTCCTCTGGTGAAGAGGACGAGCAAAATCGTGCAATACCAGAAGGTCCTTGTGGAAAAATTGCTCCACAAATTTACAGCTGACAACGCTGGCGGCAGAGTCCGTAGTTCTTTGGGCAACCGAGGAGGGGAGATGAGGGGAACACACAGCAGTTCCAACTGAGGCAGGGCAACACTCCCCAAAGACTCCCCAAAGACTGGGACAGTTTTATGACACCCTGCCAGCACCCTCACCCTGAGGCCTAGTGTCACAAGGAGGGAAAAATTTTAGAAGATGGTGAAGGAGTACGTAGCAGACCGTGTCAGCATCCTCAATGATACATCTGTGCCTTACAACTACTGGGTGTCCAAGCTGGACACGTGGCACGAACTGGCACTCTATGCCTTGGAGGTGCTGGCCTGCCCTGCCGCCAGCGTTTTGTCAGAGCAGGTATTTAGTGCTGCTGGGGGCATAATAACTGATAAGTGCATCCGCCTGTCAACTGAAAATGCTGACCGGTTGACTCTTATAAAAATGAACAAGGCCTGGATTGCCCCTGACTTCTCTACTGCACCAGAGGAAAGCGGCTGAACATAAAGGCACTTTAAATGTGTTTTTTATAATGTACTGAATACACTGAATTCCCACGCACCCTTTCCACCACAAACAAGGGTATATGGTTTAATCTTCCTTTTCTCGTCCTCCTCCAACTCCTTTTCCATCATATCCACATGCTTATTAGGCTGAATGCACACGGCCATGTTCCGCGGCCTTGAGCGGTCCATGGAATGCCGGGCTGGATTCCTGCTGACAGCAGGAGCGCACGGCGTCATTGGTTGCTATGACGCTGTGCGCTTCATGCCGCCGCTGCACTACAGTAATACACTCGTATGATCTATACGAGTGTATTACTGTAGTGCAGCGGCGTTATGAAGCGCACAGCGTCATAGGAACCAATGATGCCGTGCGCTCCTGCTGTCAGCAGGAATCCAGCCCGGCATTCCATGGACCGCTCAAGGCCGCGGAACACGGCCGTGTGCATGAGGCCTTAGTCTGCCCTCGCTCCTAATGTTGTAGAGGGTCAGCTCACCTGCAGGCCCTCGCATATAATGTTTTAGAGGGTCAGCTCACCAGCAGGTTCTCACTTACAATCTTTTAGAGGGTCAGCTCACCTGCAGGCCCTCGCATGTAATGTTTTAAAGGGTCAGCTCACCAGCAGGCCCTCACCTACAATCTTTTAGAGGGTCCGCTCACCTGCAGGCCCTTGCATATAATTTTTTATAGGGACAGCTCACCAACAGGCCCTCACTTGCAATCTTTTAGAGGGTCAGCTCACCTGCAGGCCCTCACAGCATGTAATGTTTTAGAGGGTCAGCTTACCAGCAGGCCCTCACCTACAATCTTTTAGAGGGTCAGCTCACCCACAGGCCCTCGCATATAATGTTTTTGAGGGCCAGCTCACCAGCAGGCCCTCAACCATAATGTTTTACAGGGTCAGCTCACCAGCAGGCCCTCGCCCATAATGTTTTCAATGGTTAGCTAAGCAGCAGGCACTCGCCCATAATTTTTTCGATGCTCAGATCAGCAGCAGGCACTCGCCCCTAATGTTTTAGAGAGTCAGCTCTGCAGCAGACCCTCACCCGCAATGTTTTATATGGTCAGATAAGCAGCAGTAATGTTTTAGGGGGTCACCAGTAGGCCCTTGCTCCTAATGTTTTTGAGGGTCACCAGCAGGCCATCAATCATAATTTTTCAAGGGTGTATGATGCCCTCCTTTATGTGTAATAAAGGGTGTATTGGAGTGCCGGTCACTTGTAATTTTTGGAAGCCCTTTCACTTAGTGCATAGGCTTTATGAGTGTAGGAGCCCCACTACCTGAACAATTGTACCACAATGTGAATGAGGCCCTCCATTATGTGATATACAGGTTGTATCGGAGTGTCTCTTCCTTGTAATTTTTGGCAGCACTTTCACTTTATATACAAGTAAATATACAGGAAAGAATGTTTCCCAACAATTGTTCCTCTAAAATCGATTTTATCTTTGGTTTTGTGCGTATTATTGTCAGTCTGTAAAAGTGGCGTATTACTCGGACAACATCATTCCCAGCAGCGAACTGGGAGTCCAAGATGCATCCAGACATCCTCCCCATGCTGTTCCCGAACCATTTTGGTGGTGTTTCCATCAATTTCTGACCTTTTTCTATGATCCAGACACGTCCCCCTCTTCAGAGCAAGTGGTGCCTGGTTTAATGCTCGGGTTCTCCCATTGATTTTTATTGTGCTCGGTAGAGCACCCGAGCATCCCGAGGTGTTCTACCCAAGCACCCGAACAACCGAGCACTTTGGTGCTCGATCAACACTAAGGGTACTTTCACACTTGAAGCAGAGGATTCCGGCAGGCAGGCAGGCTGGATGCAAACGGATGGAATTTATGTGAAATGCATTGAAATACCGGATCCGTCTCTCCTGTGTCATCCGGAAAAACAGATCTGGTATTTATTTTTTTCACAGATTTAAAGGTCTGCGCATGCGCGGACTGGAAGAACGGCCATAAAACATGAGAGGGACTGAACTGATGCATCCTGATGCATACTAAACGGAATGCTCTCCATTTATAATGCATTAGGATAAATCTGAGCCCCTGTGACGGAACTCAATACTGGAAAAGAAAACCGCTAGTGTGAAAGTACCCTAATCCCGACGCATTTCCCCCATAGGATTCATTAGAGGATTAGGTAACAGTAGGATGTTAGTAAAAAAAAAAAAAAAAACAATGAATAAGGATTTTTTAGTCAGTAAAATTAAAAGTAAAGTTTTAGAGCCTATCAACAAGTGGTCTACTCAAAGTCATCTTCAAGTAGGATTGTTGGCAGCTAGACCTCATTGGCTTGATTGTGGCCAGGGTTACATTATCATGTCAGAGCTTGGAACACCAGAGGATTCTATGGTCTACCAACCATCCAAAAATTCCAAAGGTCATAATTTACTTCTTTAACAGAACTATGTGATGGATCAGAAGTCAAGTCATGCAATAGTACACCGACACCACATGTCTACAGACATTAGAAATTTCTTAGGGGGCAAAGGGGGCTGTGAAGGTTGAGTGGGATTGTGGTTATTAGATGGCAAATGTTTCAAGAAAAATAATTGCCCATACTGTTTCTTTTCAGATAAAAGACAATTCAACATATCCATTTAGCAACTACTATGCCTGGCTTTCAGACTCCTATGTGGCATTGGGCATACTAGGATTTTTCTTTTATGTTTTATTGGGCATTACATCGCTGCCATCAGTTAGCAATGCAGTCAATTGGAGAGAATTTCGCTTCGTACAGGTAAGTACATTGTACTTTCTCTTTCACAAACCCAATAAGCATTACATTTTTAAAATTTGTGATTGTAATGCTGGATTTGCTTTTATCTTTGAGTAGATCAATAGGCTTTTATATGTGTGAGAACAACTTATTTTTATTATGTTTTTTATAGAGAACAGACTCTGTCATAATTTATGATCATAGTTGCCAACAGTCCAGAATTTGCAGGGACTTTGCCTAATTTTTAGGGAGAGTCATGGCAAATTTGGGCTGTCCCAGGCCAAAAGAGGGAGTAGCTTACACAAATCTCACCCATAAGTGGGTGGTCCTGTGGGGTTTGGGCATTTCCAGGGTCTACATGTCCCTAATATACCAACAGTAATGTTGGTGAGTATATATGTTTATACATTTTTTTTCTACAGTCATGGCCAAAAGTTTTGTAATTGACACAAGTTTTGGTTTTCACAAAGTTTGCTACTTCAGTTTTTATGGTGGCAATTTGCATTAACTCTAGGTTGTTATGAAAATTGATCAGATGAATTGCTATTAAATACAAAGTCCTTCTTTGCCATGAATATTAACTTAATCACAAAAACCCCAAATTCACTGCATTTCAGCCTTGCCACAAAATAATGCGCAAAAATCAATTCAGTGATCTTCTCGTTAGCTTGGAAGAAAGTGTATACAAGGACAAGGCAGATAATATCACTCTGTCATTATGATTAAATTAGAAGAGCAGAGTAGTTGCTTTAACAGGAGGGCTGTGCTTGAAATTATTGTCTTCTTCTGTTAACCATGGATACCTCCAAGGAAAAGAATGAAGTCATCATTGCTTTGCATTAAAAGGGCTTTACAGGCAAGGACATTGCTGCTTGTAAGATTGCACCTAAACCAACCATTTCTTGGATCATCAAGAACTTCAAGGAGAGAGGTTCAGTGGCTGTGAAGAAGGCTTCATGGGACCCAAGAAAGTTTAACAAGTACCAGGATCATCTCTAGAGATGAGCGAATCGAAGTTGACAAAGTGGAATTCGATCCGAATTTCAGGAAAAATTCGATTCGCACCGAATCCGAATTTCCTAACGCTTCGTGGTAACGAATCGCATTTTTTCATAAAATGACTGCTGCACATGTTAGGACATGGAGCAAAGAACTCTGGGAATGAGGGATCATCCACAATGCCATACATGCAGCCAATTAGTAGCCAGCCAGCCCTGTGATGTAACAGCCCTATAAATAGCCTCAGCCATCGTGGATTAAGCCATTTTCCAGTGTACTTAGTGCAGGGAGAGACGTCAGCAGGCACTAGGGAAAGTGCTAGGAAAGACTTGAAAACTTTTATTTTGTTGAATAGAAGTTTAGGGAAAGATCATTAGAAGTGTAGGGAAAGGATAGAGAGGAATTATTCCACATTATTGAAGCAGAACAGGGTCCAATAGGGGAGTGTACAGCCTGGGTAATAGGAACAATCCTATTACACCTTGCTGCACTGACTGGAGATCTAAATTGCCATTATACATCTGCTTTCAGGTTTGCAATAGATGATACCTCTGTCATTCCAGCAAACTTTTCTTGTTATTGGGGTGCAAGTGCTGTGTAATACAGCCATTAACAGGGTGTATTACAAATAAATATTTCTATGTCTTATTTGCCCTTGTGCGTTGGAGTTATATGTTCTAAAGCGTTTTTTGGGGTGTATTAGTGGGAAAAAATAAGGGCTTATTTGCTGTTCAGCGGTGCAGTTATATGTTCTAAAGCCCTTTTTGGGGTGTATAAGTGCAAAAAAAAGGGGCTTGTTAGCCGTTGTGTGGTGAAGTGAGAAAATTACAGCCTTTTTTGGGGTGTATTAGTGGGGGAAAAAAGTATTATTTGCCGTTCAGCGGTGCAGTTATATGTTCTAAAGCATTTTTTGGTGTGTATTAGTGGGGGGAAAAGACGCTTATTAGCCATTGTGTGGTAAAGTAAGAAAATGACAGCCTTTTTGGGGTGCAGTCATTTCCTTTTTATTTATTTATTTAATCTAACAGTATGCCAGACAGAGAAGTGCCAGGCCCTCCACAGGGGAGGGGCAGAGGCCTAAATGTTTCTGGCGCAGGCACAGGTCGCAGCATAGTAAGGGGGCGTGGCAACTGGGGTCACTTTGAGAGGCCTGAGCTCCCACTGTCATCTAGCGGTCGTGTCTTGACTAGAGGTTCTTGAATGGTTGACTCGGTCATCCACTTCGTCCTAAGTGACATCAGACACCCCCAGCCAAGAGTTGATGGGTTCGTCAGACACAACCCTTAGTTGGCATGGCCCATAAGTAGGCCCTGTGCCCTCACCTGTCCTCAACCGGCCTCTGTACTTTTCTGTTCCCTCAGCCATAGAAGTATTATACGCTGTGGGCTCAGCTCCACTATACAGCGAGGACGAGCTACTAGAGGATAGTCAGCAGATACTGCCCAGCCAAGATCTGGAGGAGACATCTGCCGCTTCCTCTAGTAGGTGGGCAAGTAGTGATGAGGAGAGTGGTGTGGGAGCTGGTGTTGCAAGCGGTCAGGCTCCTGGCTCAGAGACCTTGAGGAGGACATCAGTGACGTGCAGACAGTACTAGATGATGATGTAGCCGATCACAATTGGGAGCCAGGTGGCGAACGGGCTTCATCATCATCGGGATAAGAGGGTTGCAGCTTGCGCATGAGGCAGCAGCGGAGCCAGCAAGTCGGAAGCGTGGCCAGGAGTCAGCAGGGTAGCAGCAGTGGTAGGTCAGGAGCCAAACGTGCCCGAAGTAGACCACCCGCTTCGCAGGATCCTACCTGCCCGGAAAGTAGTGGTGCAGCAGTTCACGGAGGCAGCGGAGGTAGCAGTCAGTCAGTGCGGAGTGCTGGGGATAAAATCACCTACTCGGCGGTGTGGCAGTTTTTTGTTAAACCGCCGAAGGAGGTGAACATGGCCATTTTCCAAATCTGTGGGCAGAAGGTGAAGCGTGGCCAGGGTGCCAATGTTGGCACCATGGCCCTGAGTCAATATATGCAGCATTACCATAAAGTGGGCTGGGAGAACTGTGGCTCCAATGTCATGGTCCAGCCTGCTGCAGCAACTGCTACATCACCCAGTGGCACGCACCCGATTTCAGGCAGTCAAGGCTCCACCACCTAAGCCGAAGGGAGCTGTCTGTCCTTCCCATCATCTACTGGTCCTGATGCTCCTGCTCCTCGCCCTCCTACTCCTCATCAGTCAATCCGTCAGCTATCGATTACCAAAGCGATTTCCAAGAGACAACGGTATGCGTGCACTCATCCAACGGTGCAGAAGCTGAACGTGCTCCTGGCCAAGTTGCTCCTCTCCAAGTGGTGGACTCTGCACCTTTAAGAGAACTGATGGCTTGTGCCGAGCCGAGGTGGAGAATCCCAAGTTGTCATTCCTTTGCCAAAAAGGCAGTACCAGCCCTGCACAAATATGTAGAACAGAAGGTGGGCCAGTCCTTGAGCCTGTCGGTGTCTACCAAAGTGCACGGCAGCGCCGACGTGTGGAGCTGTAACTATGGTCAGGGACAATACATGTCCTTTATGGCCCACTGGGTAAATGTGGTTCCTGCCCAGCCAAACCCGCAACTTGACCAGGTGATGCCGCATCTGCCTCCACGTTTCCATTCAGTTGGTTCTGCGACAATGTCTGCGTCTACCTCCTCATACTCCACCATGTCCTCAGCTTCCACTGCAGGGACAATTCACAGTGCCCCACCAGCATACCACATGTGCAGGGCACGGCGGTGTCACGCTGTTCTGCACCCAGTTTGCCTGGGTGAACTGAGTCACACAGGGGAGGAACTGCTCCGTGTGCTTCATCAAGAAATCGAATCCTGGCTTTCTCCGTGACAAATCAAAAATCGGAACCATGGTGACCTACAACAGAGAAGAACATGGTGTCGGCACTGCGTCAAGGAGAGATGAGCCATGCTCCCTGCATGGCGCGCATATTCAATCATGTTGTCAAGCATTTCCTGAAGTCTTCCACCCATCTGCAAGACATCCTAAAAATGGCCAGGAAACTTTGCATGCACTTCAGCCACTCATACACCGCAAAGCACACCCTCCTTGAGCTGCAGCGGCAGAACGGTATCCCCCAACATAGGCTGATATGCAGCGCTTCCACCTGTTGGAATTCCACCCTCCATATGTTGGACCGACTATACGAACAGAGAAAGGCCATTAACGATTTTCTGATGATCCAAGCGGACAACAGGAGTACTTCCCTGTGTAACTTCGATGTCAGCCAGTGGCAGCTCATGTATGACACCTGCCGTTTGCTCAGGCCCTTTGAAGATGCCATGTTATTTGTCAGTCGCCAGGACTATGGGATAAACAATGTAATTCCACTACTTCATATCTTGGAAAAGATGCTGGGGATGTCTCGTCAGGGGGCTGGAGATGTGGCGCCTACATCTCACGGCCACATGAACCCTGTGGGGGATGAACTGGAGGAGGAGGAGGACATTGGAGCACAATCAAAGTGTAGCTAAATGGGTGGTTTTTCTACACAGGTGACAGGAGAGGAGAAGCAGGAACAGCCGAGGGAGCAAGAGGGAGATGAGGAAGACGAGGCAGATGACCCAAGCACACCGTGGCAGTATGCAGTGGAGATGGAGGCAGGGAGTCGCTCTGAGTCACTTGCGCAAATGGCCCGCTGCATGTTCACTTGCTTGGGTAGTGACAGCTGAATTGTCACCTTTCGGCAGAGGAATGACTTTTGGCTCTCTGCAGCATCCCACTAGTGTACGTCGGCACTGCAAAGTTGTTATATTATATGTTGTATCATGCTGTATTATACTTTTGTGTAGAATCCTTGTTAGCGGGCTGTTGGGTGCACTTCACACATTCCACCACTGGATGGGGATGGCACCACAGTATATGCAGGGCCGTCTTTAATATTGATTGGACCCTGGGCAAAAATTTACTTGGGCCCCCTGGATCCCGCCTTCCCACACCTTAGCAGGCAATCACGCCCTCCACCACAACACACACACAAAAAATCCACACACCTGGTAGAGTCCAGTGAATGACTGTAAATACTTCCAGTTCTGAAGACTCCAGCGGCTCAGGATCAGTGCTCTGGGCAGCTGGGCTCAGGCTGGAAGTGGGCACCGCTCTGCAGGAAGGAGACCGGGGCTCGGCTCACCCTAGCGTTACAGTGCACCCCAGCACCCCACAGTATGCAGTATAGCACCCTATAGTATACAGCAACCCACAGTATGCAGTATAGCACCCTATACTGTATATGTGCCACAGTTCAGGCCTAGTTAGGGGTTTGGCGAGATGTAGGGAGTTGGCGTTAGAGTGTGGAAGCAGTAGGAGATGGAGTGAGGGGCAAGGGGGAAGGAGAGGACCCCCTCCTCTCAGCTCTCTCTTGGGCTCCACGGCCCAGAGGAGCCAATTCATGGTCTCAGTGTCAAGCAAGGAAAATAGGAAGAGGTGAAGTCTTTATTCTACCGTTTATTACTAAGTTTATTGTGGAAAGACAAAGGAAGGACAATAGCCATTATTCTAGGCTCTAGGCGCCTTTGTAATAAGGTGAAGGTTTATTAGCTTCCGGCATCCTCACCGTTATTTCAAGGACAGATAGGCCATCTGTTACATCACTTGTGTGTAGAAGACAAAGACTTGAACCACCTTTACTGAGATTGCAGGAAGGCAAAGAGCTGCCTGAGTCCTGTGTCATGCTAAAAGTAAAGTATCCTGAGACCATTCAGGTGTAGGGTTGCGCTTCTCATCAAAGGGAGTGGAATCGCTCACAACTTTGCCTAAGAACACAACCATGAATAAAGGATGGTCTCAAAACCTAATCCAAGAGCAACTTCTCCCAACCATTCCGGAGATGAACAATGCTCTCTCAGCATGATGGAGCACCATGTCACAAGACGAAAGTGATAATTAAGTTGCTAGGTGAACAAAAATTGAAACTTCACAGATCTCAAGTTCATTGGGAACCTGTGTGGTCCATCCTCAAAAAGCAGGTGGACAAACAAAAACAAAGAAATTGTGATAAACTCCGAGCACTGTGGTAAGAATGGGTTGTTATCAGTCAGGACTTGGCCCAGAAGCTGATATCCAGCATGCAAGGGCAAATTGAAGAGGTCTTACATGGAATCTGTAACTAGTTTATGTTGCCCTTAATTTGGACACCATAAAATTGATGACAGATGCCCTTTAGAAAAAAAAAAGGGTCAACACTGGAAATATTGAGTCTTTGCATAAAACTGATGGATTTGTCAAAAAATGTTATAAAAATCTATGCAATTCTTATAATTGTATATCTGCTTCCATAGAAAACCATTTGACAAAAAGATCCAAAAACACTGAAGCAGCAAACTTTCTAAAAACCATAATTTGTGCCAGTCTCAAATTTGTTTGTCATGACTATACATAATATTCTTTTAGAAAAGTCTATTACTTTTTATTTTTGCCATTTCATTTACGTTTTTTATGCATTTTTATCTTTTGCAGTCAAAATTAGGCTACCTGACATTGGTGCTTTGTACAGCGCATACACTTGTCTATGGTGGAGACAGATTCATCTTCGGACCCTTCTACAGATGGTATCTCCCTCCAGTTTTTGTGGTTTCATTAATCATTCCATGCGCTGTACTGGCCATGAAATTCATCCTGATCATTCCATGTCTGGACCAGAAGATCACACGAATCCGTCAGGGCTGGGAAAGGAAATCAAAGACGGCCAACATGAACTGCTGAAACATACTGTACAGTTATCCAATGAAGCTCTTCAATGCAAAAAAGTACAAAAATGTCCCCGTGGGCCATTTAAAAAGACCACAAAAAATTGTCACCAGGAATGAAGACTGTCTGATATCTCCAATGGATTGGGATTTCAGTGTTCAAAATCCTTCTCTGGAGTAATGGTAGATGTAGTTGTAAATATGGAGATCTGATGGTATCTTCTGATTACTAGGGGCTTGTGCTAAGCAACCGTCAGAATGTTTTTGGACCAAAATTGCCTATCAAAAATATTGTCTCAATGGTGTCTATAGCATGCAGGTAGCCTTTTGTTGGTTTTAAGGGCCCAAGTCACCCTTTGCTAGGGTCTGTATGAAACTACACATAGGTTTATGCCAGACTTCTCCGTGACAAAGGATGAGGGGTGCAAGCTGTGTCTCAGGGTTGAGGAATATCTGATGACATGAATGAAACATATCTGAGGTGTAGATAGATTGTTATCCTAAACTATTACCTAATCAGAATCATACTCAATTTGCATCATAGACAGAGCTACAAAAGATATAATTCTGAAGTCAAGCACATATTACATGTCATATATACATTATATCATAGCAGTGAGAATGTACTGAGCATATTATTCAAATATTTAAAGGGCCAGTCGACTTCATTCTTTTAAAAAAAAAATCTCTATTTCACATATTAGTTTCTCTGACTAGCAGTGGCAGTGTCACATGACGGTGCTGGGGTTTTGTATAAGGTAAAACCTTGCAGCATAGGGAAAACTATCTACTCAGTGTCTACATTCCCCCTAGAGTGCCAATATGACCTGCTCTACTTAAAGGGATTCTCTGCTTTGGACAGCCTCTGTGAAAACATAAATGTTCGGCTTTCCTGCAGCGCCACCACAAGGGAAAAGAAGTGTAATACAGTACCCATAAAAATGTGTGTCTTTTCGCACTGTAGAATAAACACCAAAAAAGTCCTCAGTTATAAATAAATAAATAAATATATTCCAAGCAAATTCAAATATTTTATAGATCAATAAAAACAAATTTATCCTCTATGTAATACAATTCCTATTCACAATAATCCAAATATATAGAATATTAAAACGATCCACAGAATAGCAATACAATTACATTATTTAGCCATGATAGTTGAATATATATATACAGTACAGACCAAAAGTTTGGACACACCTTCTCATTCAAAGAGTTTTCTTTATTTTCATGACTATGAAGGCATCAAAACTATGAATTAACACATGTGGAATTATATACATAACAAACAAGTGTGAAACAACTGAAAATATTTAATATTCTAGGTTCTTCAAAGTAGCTACCTTTTGCTTTGATTACTGCTTTGCACACTCTTGGCATTCTCTTGATGAGCTTCAAGAGGTAGTCCCCTGAAATTGTCTTCCAACAGTCTTGAAGGAGTTCCCAGAGATGCTTAGCACTTGTTGGCCCTTTTGCCTTCACTCTGCGGTCCAGCTCACCCCAAACCATCTCGATTGGGTTCAGGTCCGGTGACTATAGAGGCCAGGTCATCTGGCGCAGCACCCCATCATTCTCCTTCATGGTCAAATAGCCCTTATTTTTAAAGTTCTCCCAGTTCTCCGGCTGACTGACTGACCTTCATTTCTTAAAATAATGATGGCCACTCGTTTTTCTTTACTTAGCTGCTTTTTTCTTGCCATAATACAAATTCTAACAGTCTATTCAGTAGGACTATCAGCTGTGTATCCACCTGACTTCTCCTCAACGCAACTGATGGTCCCAACCCAATTTATAAGGCAAGAAATCCCACTTATTAAACCTGATAGGGCACACCTGTGAAGTGAAATCCATTTCAGGGGACTACCTCTTGAAGCTCCTCAAGAGAATGCCAAGAGTGTGCAAAGCAGTAATCAAAGCAAAAGGTGACTACTTTGAAGAACCTAGAATATGACATATTTTCAGTTGTTTCACACTTGTTTGTTATGTATATAATTCCACATGTGTTAATTCATAGTTTTGATGCCTTCATAGTGAATCTACAATTTTCATAGTCATGAAAATAAAGAAAACTCTTTGAATGAGAAGGTGTGTCCAAACTTTTGGTCTGTACTGTATATATACCGTATTTTTCACCCTATAAGACCCATAAGACGCACCTAGGTTTTTGGGGAGGAAAATAAGAAAAAAAAATTTTTAACCAAAAGGTGTGCTTTTGGTGGGTTTGGAACTAATGGTGGTCTGTGGATGGCACTATTACTGGGGATCTGTGAAGGACACTGTTATGGGGGGGATCTGTGGATGACGGACACTATTATGGGGGATCTGTGGATGACGGACACTGTTATGGGGGCATCTGTGGATGACGGACACTGTTATGGGGGGATCTGTGGATGACGGACACTGTTATGGGGGGATCTGTGGATGACGGACACTGTTATGGGGGGATCTGTGGATGACAGACACTGTTATGGGGGGATCTGTGGATGACGGACACTGTTATGGGGGGATCTGTGGATGACGGACACTGTTATGGGGGATCTGTGGATGACGGACACTATTATGGGGGATCTGTGGATGACGGACACTGTTATGGGGGCATCTGTGGATGACGGACACTGTTATGGGGGGATCTGTGGATGACGGACACTGTTATGGGGGGATCTGTGGATGACGGACACTGTTATGGGGGGATCTGTGGATGACGGACACTGTTATGGGGGGATCTGTGGATGACGTACACTGTTATGGGGGGATCTGTGGCTTTCACTGTTACAGGGGGATCTGTGGCTGGCACTGTTACAGGGGGGATCTGTGGATGGCACTGTTATGGGGGATCTGTGGGTGGCACTGTTATATATGTGCCATCCACAGACCCCCACCCCATAACAGTGCCATCCACAGACCCCCCCACAGCCCATAACAGTGCCATCCACAGACCCCCCACCCCTTAACTGTGCCATCCACAAATGTTCCCCATAAAACTGTCATTCATAGATTCCCCCCCCCCCCCTGCCGCTCCAGAATACAAATAGCTGATTAAGGGGGGCAGGGGACTGGCTGTGGGTGACACTGGGTATGATTAAGGGGGGCAGGGGACTGGGCAAAGGTGACAGTGTATGATTAAGGGGGGCAGGAGACTGGCTATGGGTGACACTGGGTATGATTAAGGGCCTCAATCATACCCAGTGTCACCCATAGCCAGTCTCCTGCCCCCCTTAATCATACCCTGTCACCTTTACCCAGTCCCCTCCCCCTTAATCATACCCAGTGTCAACCAAAGCCAGTCCCCTGCCCCTTAATCATACCCAGTGTCTGTCACCCTTATCCAGTCCGCTGCCCCCTTAATCATACCCAGTGTCTGTCATACTTATCCTGTCCCCTGCCTCCCTTAATTAGACCCTGCCCCCATTTAATGAAAGATATTTGGTAAAAAAAAAACAATAAGAACAGGTACTCACTATTTGAAGTCATCTGCTCCCTCCCTGTCTGCAGAGCACCGGCCGCCGCCCTCATACATTGAGCGGATCCTTGGACGCTGCGCCTGCGCTCTTAAGCTCCTCCTCCAAGCTCCAGAACCTGACCTTGCAGCTGCAGCGGCTCAGCTCGCCAGGCTCGCCTCACACAATCTCGGGCCGGCCTGTCGTAAGAGACGACTGCGAGCTGTGTCGGCCGCCGGGTGCCCCTGTTGCCATGGCGCCCTGTGTGGCTGCACAGCTCGCACACCCCAAAGGCCGGCTCTGGAGGTAAGTAAAATCCAGGAAATCTAAAGTGGTTTCAGCAAGGTGTAGCTTGCTGAGACAGTTTTGTTAAAAGTTCAAGGGCTGGATTTTATTTGGACTGGCAAGGTAGGTTTGGTAGTGGGACCTCCCCAGTCCACCCCCATTCCAGGGCAGATTTTCCACTAGCCTGAGGGATTCCCAGGTGTAGCCAGCTGGGATCGTTAGGAGGAAATAAAAGCACATCCCAGGCTTTCAGTCTTTATGCCTGGAAGAAGTCTAGGAAGCTGGCTGCCTAGCTGGCTAGAGACGCCGGAGTCTCTGTGTGTGACCTGCGCTCAATTGGTGAGCTAGAAACTAATCTGTATTAGCTCAGATGGGCAGGAGTTTATTTTGTTTGTTTTGTTTTGTGGTGCTGGAACTTCACCGTACCTAGTGAATTATAACTGGGTTTGCCTGTAAATTGTTGGAGTGTCATAAAATAAAGCATCAATTTGGACTTTAATTCTGTTGTCTGCAAACGAATCTGTCGTCGCCGCCCTGCTTGAGAGAGCAATACAATTATATGTATGTGGCTCCCAAAAAAATATAATAATGTGCAATCCTGCAAAATCAATAAAGTGGTAATAGGGAAGAAATAAAGTGCTAGCGCTAAAATTAATACATAGCAAACAAGTGAAAACTACAGATATAACGGTAAACTAACACTAAGGGCTCATGCACATGGCCATAGCCGTTTTGTGGTCCTCGAATTGCAGATCCGCAAAACACAGATATCGAGCAGTGTGCGTTCCGCAGTTTGCAGAACGGAATGTCCTGCCCTCTGTAGAACTGTCCTGTCCTTGTGCATTTTATGGATAAGACGTTCTATTTTTTTTTTTTTTTGCAGGTGGTGTGCTGTCCGCATCTTTAGTGGCCCCCAAAGATGCAGATTGGATGCGGACAAAAAACATTGTGTGCATGATCCCTAAAAGGGAAGCTGTGTACTCAAAGCACAGAATAAAGTGCATGTGCTATATGTCATGTTAAATATACCGACCAGGCTGAGACATATCAATTGTTCCTATGGACCTTGCAACCTCAACACATTTCGCTCGTGCTTCATCAGGAGGTGACAATAACTATACCCCTGTGTGGATAGGGGTCTTTTCACACTATGTCTGCAGTATGGGGTTACTGTACACCAGGCGCATATGTTAAAGGGACCCACGCGCCTCTATTTTAACAATGAAGGGCAAAACAGTGTTCCTTTGGCCTCCATTTGCTGGTAAAGCAGTCCTCCATGTCCTGCTAATGTATGGGGCGCTGAGATCCAGTATCATTAGAGGAAGCTGTGGCGCCCCAAGTACCATGAGGGGAATGGGCGCTGCTCAAAAGGGGGCGGAACACCATTTAAGCAGGGGTGGGTGCTGATCAATAGGGGTATTGCCTCAAAAGGGTTGTGGCAATGAAAGGCAAAAATTTCTGCTGCGTGCACCGTGACCTTACACCTCCTGCAAGCCAATCTTCAGTGGTTGGCAAGAACATACACACCTTCATTTCAATAGAGGCTGAGCTGCGCCTAGGCCATGTGACCGATTAACATGACATCACGCGGCCTAAGAAAAGCAGTGAGAAGCCTGCGACGCTACTGTGAGCATCAGTGCCTTCTCAAACAGCCTATGATGTGTGTTTATAAATGGCGTCCCGAACTCTTACTACAGGGGGGTCCGTGGGGGCGCTCACATTCCTTTTAACATTTCTGGAGCGGAGTTACTAATATGAACATAATAGCAGCATTTCTTATAAATAATAAAAGTCTGTAATTACATGCCTCCATTATTTAATATGGACACTGGACAAACAGAAGTGTAACTTGCAGCTCCTGGGGCCCCAATGCAAAAGCAAGACCCCCCCCCCCCCCCCCCCTTCCTTCCCCATCGTGATCTGACCTCTTCATATGGGCAATAAAAGAGCATGTACTGTATGTGAACGTGTCCTGAGATGGTTCATATCTAATAACTAGACCATTTCATAGGATTCAGAACCCACCTGGACTGGTTCTGGGCATTGATGCGCCAAGGAGGAAGCCGCATGGTATCAGCGACTCCCCACTCCCAAAAAAGTGTACACCACTTATCTTTATATGAAGGGTGAATAATCATTCATTCCCTGAAACAGGCAGACGACTGGAACATGTACAGGGGGATATACTTTCTGCAGGAGTCTACTGGCTGCCGCCACTAGGGGGAGCTCACCACATAGGCATTACTGTTGCTCCCATTGACTCCAGTGTTATACTTAACATTGTTAGTTGGTAAATTCGGGACCTGTAAGCCTCGCCCTTCGAATCACCCATTTTGGGCCCAGGACAGCCCGACTTTGTCTCTGAAAATTGGAGACAGTCGGTGCAAATTGAGGACAGTTGGCAGCTATTCAGCGTATGCAGTGAGCTCCCCCTAGGGACGTCTGGGCCAGATTATCAAATATTCTGCATTAGCAAAGAATGGTATACTGTATGTAACGGGAAATAATCTTTCTATCCCACTCCTCTCATGTTTATGGGGGCATACTAACTCTCCTGTAATAGTAGATGCCGACTGAGAGGAGCATTGGGCATGTTGGATTTCAACATGTGCAGCAAACCTAGGAAGAAAGAGCGGAGGATGGGAGTGGTAATGGCTCTGGCAATGATAGTTGTGCACAGGTAAAACATTGACAATCCTCAAACCAATGCTACCTAGCGCTGTGGAGTGACAGGAGGGCACACCCTTTCTTTTCTTGGACCACATCCTGGCAATAGGGTTCGTATCTGGTGGCTGCTGGGTGTTAATTGCTTTGGCCAGTTGCCAGGCATAAGTGTGGATGCAGGTGCAATGGCCGGCGAATGGTGACCAGGCTAGTGGTAATAAATAATTAAATGGGGGGGGATTCAGTCAGCACAACCCTGTATGCAGGTGCACATCGCTATGGCGAAATACATATACAAACGCAAAAACACAAATGCAATAGAACTCTGCAACCAGCACTCTGCCCTGCCTCTATGCTGGATGTTGAATGGGGCATCGGTGTACATTTTGGCCAAAGCGTAATAAGCCACTCACACGTCAAGGTCGCCTCTATGAGTGGTCCCTAACACTAGTTCCTACCTGTTTATGGGCCATGATAGCCACACAAAGTCCAGGGAGCGCAGGTACAGCATGCACGCCAGGCACACTCTGCTTTTAACCCCGTCCGGTATCATTACAGCTTTCATCGGATCCAGGGATGCAAGTACCAACATGCATGCTGAGCCCACTATATACTTCTCCTGGAGCCAAATGGCTCCAGGTAGGCGCTGTAAAAGTAGACTCAGTTTTATACTGACTTTAAAACCAGCCTCCAGGGCAGACTAACTGGTCAGGTGTGCATGACTGCATGGAGATCGCCACGCCTCCAATATATACTACAAAGAAAAAATGTGGGGGATTCAGTCAGCACAACCCTGTATGCAGGTGCACATGGCTATGGCGAAATACACATACAAACGCAAAAACACAAATGCAATAGCACTCTGCAACCAGCACTCTGCCCTGCCTCTATGCTGGATGTTGAATGGGGCATTGGTGTACATTTTGGCCAAAGCGTAATAAGCCACTCACCACGTCAAGGTCGCCTCTATGAGTGGTCCCTAACACTAGTTCCTACCTATTTATGGGCCATGATAGCCACACAAAGTCCAGGGAGCGCAGGTACAGCATGCACATCCAGCATAGAGGCAGGGCAGAGTGCTGGTTGCAGAGTGCTATTGCATTTGTGTTTTTGCGTTTGTATGTGTATTTCGCCATAGCGATGTGCACCTGCATACAGGGTTGTGCTGACTGAATCCCCCACATTTTTTCTTTGTAGTATATATTGGAGGCGTGGCGATCTCCATGCAGTCATGCACACCTGACCAGTTAGTCTGCCCTGGAGGCTGGTTTTAAAGTCAGTATAAAACTGAGTCTACTTTTACAGCGCCTACCAGTAGCCATTTGGCTCCAGGAGAAGTATATAGTGGGCTCAGCATGCATGTTGGTACTTGCATCCCTGAATCCGATGAAAGCTGTCACAGCACCGGACGGGGTTAAAAGCAGAGTGTTCCTGGCGTGCATGCTGTACCTGCGCTCCCTGGACTTTGTGTGTCTATCATGGCCCATAAACAGGTAGGAACTAGTGTTAGGGACCACTCATAGAGGCGACCTTGACGTGGTGAGTGGCTTATTACGCTTTGGCCAAAATGTACACAAATAATTAAATGGGTTGATGTAAAAAATGAAAATCAGACATCATATAGTACATGGCAATCTCCTACTAACAAAGCAGGGACCAGCCCTGTTCCTCACATGGATCCAGAGATCTCCACAATCATTGCTCCAATTGCTCTGTTAGATTTATTTCAGGCTAGCAACTCAGGAGCATGTCTTTTCTCAGGGAGTGTGTCCTTTCTTTAGCAGCTCTCTCCCTATCACAGCTCAGGGGGTGTGCCCTTTCTTCTACAGCTCTCTCCCTATCACAGCTCAGGGGGTGTGTCCTTTCTTCTACAGCTCTCTCCCTACCACAGGTCAGGGTGTGTGTCCTTTCTGCTGTAGATCTCTCCCTGTAATTGCCACAGCCACAGAAGATGGGAATGATGGCAGTTTAAGACCTAAACTGAGCGCAAGCGACCACCTCAGTAAGGTGGATGAAAAAATAAGGAAAAGAACAAACAGCAGGTGGCGCTATACAGATACATTTCATTGAATAACTCAGTGGTTATACTAAGTTTTAATTACATGCAATTACAAAAGTATTCAGATCCAAGTGCTGGCTTGAAAAAAAAAATTGGTGGCACAAACCTTTTTAAGTCTCTCTTTACTAACCTTCAGCGTAGGAGTAGTAGTACATCCAACAGTATCAAGGCACAATTCCAAGCAGAACACAGTGTAATTTACTTCCCCAATGTATGGATGGATAGCAACGATGATGGGGGTTGTGGTATTCCTTCTCCTGTCTTTCTAAAGTATCTCATACAATTGAGGTTTTTGGTATAGGTTGTGTAATTCTAAGCTGAGGGGTACAGATGTAAGTCGCAGCTGGCCAAACCGTCTCCAGGTGCAGAAGGATGCGTGAGCAATGTTTCCTCTCACAGCAGCAAAGTCTCTCTCTGCCATAGACCTGCACAGTACCTTGCTGTCTGACTCAATGCACGGCCTTGCAGTTTCCGGACCTCCTAATTCCCTCTGCCTCCCTCTGTCTGGAGGACTTTTGGTGGTAGAGTAGCTTGCTTCAGTAGTTATAGTCTCAGAGATGATTGTTCTCCGAAATTTGGGACTAGCTCTGATGAATTTAGTGTTGAGCGAATCGAACTCCACGAAGGGGACTACATTCCAAGTTTCAGGGAAAGTTTGATTTGCCGCAAAGCCGAATTTCCTCGTGCTTCGTGGTGGCGAATCAATTTTCCCTGAATGGCAGTAAAAAATAAAAAAAATATCATACTTACCTCCTCCATTTGAGTGCGAAGAGACGGCCGCCACCATCTTGACTGAAGATCTCACACGAAATCCCGTGCACGGTGACGTATGACTTCACCACAGCGGCCGACTGCCCTGTCATTGCACACACTACTTACAAAGAAATGCGCTTTGTGATGAAGTCCTTTCGTTCCAAATTTTTTAATACTTTGCTCATCTGTATGATGACCTCACACACCGTAGGTCCTCTCTGTAGTAACCCTATTCTGGGGTGCTGCCCCATCCTATTGCTCTCAGAGACTTAAGTCGACCACCAGAGGTGTCTGACAGCAGCGCTCCTCCCTCCATTCGCAACACATGCATGTTCAGCCAAGCATGCATGTGTATCAGGGATTGGGACAGAAAGCTGTCCGCCAAACGAGCATTTTTGACAAGCTTAAAATGTTGGTTTCCCCACAAATTACAGCTGATCACTGGAGGACCCAGCAGAGGGGGCACTTTGTGGTCAGCCTATGGTCAGAGGACCCACAAGTAGGGTTTGTCCTAAGCCAGGGATCGGCAACCTTCGGCGCTCCAGCTGCTGTGAAACTACAATTCCCAGCATGCAAACTTGCTCGGCTGTTCTTGCAACTCCCACAGAAGTGAAAGGAGGATTCTGGGTGTTGTAGTTTCAGAACAGCTGGAGCGCTGTTGGTTGCTGATTCCTGTCTTAAGCGATGACCCGCCATATTGAGAACAGGAACAGGAAGTGGAGGGCACCATCGGAACGGCAGCTGCACGGGATTGTGAGTATGACATCCTTTATATTTTTAACCATTGGCAGGCCATTGAGCATTGTTGTATTTGAGCTGGAATACCCCTTTAATATATTTATCATTTAAACATAATCTAATCATGATCTGTCAGTATAAAATGTAACATTTCTAGTTCCTCATAGTATTTATCAACTCAGGATCAAAGCGACCCCTGAAATCATTGCAGGATGTAGGCAGCCATGATAATTCCAGCGACCTACATTATCCGTCCGGTGGCTGGGCACCTGGTGCTTCTGGTGCTTCTCGCCAACGAAGAGCAGGATTAACAGGCAATGATAGATGTGATAATTTGGGTAGAAAAATGAAAATCTGATTTACTGTAAGTGATGTGTTCCGTAATCCCTGAAGAAGATACAGGGAGAGAGACATTTCAGATATCAACAGGGGCTCTTTGTATTTGCTGCCAGACAAGTGTCATGTCAGGGATTGGATTATTCACAATGCAAAGCAGAGGACATTGCCTAGAGCAGGGGTCTCCAAACTTTTCAACAGGAGGGCCACATTGAAGATTTTACAAGTATTCGGGGGCCGGAAAAAAAAATCAGTTATGTATTAAATTAAATGTATATATTTTACATGGATCGTTTTTGTAATCAGCATGATATGACTGAGAACAAAAGAGAAAAAACTTTAGCAAAACAACGCAAAGACACCCGTGTCCCTATCAGCGGTGTCCCCATCAGCACAAAAATGTCCCCATCAGCACAGCAATGTCCCCATCAGCACAGCAATGTCCCCATCAGCACAGCAATGTCCCCATCAGCACAGCAATGTCCCCATCAGCACAGCAATGTCAGCATCAGCACAGCAATGTCAGCATCAGCACAACAATGTCCCCATCAGCACAGCAATGTCCCCATCAGCACAGCAATGTCCCCATCAGCACAGCAATGTCCCCATCAGCACAGCAATGTCCCCATCAGCACAGCAATGTCAGCATCAGCACAGCAATGTCAGCATCAGCACAACAATGTCCCCATCAGCACAGCAATGTCCCCATCAGCACAGCAATGTCCCCATCAGCACAGCAATGTCCCCATCAGCACAGCAATGTCCCCATCAGCACAGCAATGTCAGCATCAGCACAGCAATGTCAGCATCAGCACAGCAATGTCAGCATCAGCACAACAATGTCCCCATCAGCACAGCAATGTCAGCATCAGCACAGCAATGTCAGCATCAGCACAGCAATGTCCCCATCAGCACAGCAATGTCAGCATCAGCACAGCAATGTCAGCATCAGCACAACAATGTCCCCATCAGCACAGCAATGTCCCCATCAGCACAGCAATGTCCCCATCAGCACAGCAATGTCCCCATCAGCACAACAATGTCCCCATCAGCACAGCAATGTCCCCATCAGCACAGCAATGTCCCCATCAGCACAGCAATGTCCCCATCAGCACAGCAATGTCAGCATCAGCACAGCAATGTCAGCATCAGCACAGCAATGTCAGCATCAGCACAGCAATGTCAGCATCAGCACAACAATGTCCCCATCAGCACAGCAATGTCCCCATCAGCACAGCAATGTCCCCATCAGCACAGCAATGTCCCCATCAGCACAGCAATGTCCCCATCAGCACAGCAATGTCAGCATCAGCACAACAATGTCCCCATCAGCACAGCAATGTCCCCATCAGCACAGCAATGTCCCCATCAGCACAGCAATGTCAGCATCAGCACAGCAATGTCAGCATCAGCACAGCAATGTCCCCATCAGCACAGCAATGTCCCCATCAGCACAGCAATGTCAGCATCAGCACAGCAATGTCCCCATCAGCACAGCAATGTCCCCATCAGCACAGCAATGTCCCCATCAGCACAGCAATGTCAGCATCAGCACAGCAATGTCAGCATCAGCACAGCAATGTCCCCATCAGCCGTGTCACCCTTAAGCACAGCAATGTCCCCATCAACGATGTCCCCATCAGAACAGCAATGTCCCCATCAGCGGAGTCCCCATTAGCAGCTGATAGGGGCCACCACTGATGGGGACACTGCTGTTGGGGACGCGGCTGATGGGGACACCATTGATGGGGACACCCGTGTCCCTATCAGCGGTGTCCCCATCAGAACAGCAATGGCCAAATCAGAACAGCAATGTCCCCATCAGAAAAGCAATATTCCCATAAAAAAAAAAATATTCCCATCAAAAAAACAATATTCCCATCAGAAAAACAATATTCCCATCATGGGGACACCCACTGATGGGGACGCTGCTGTTGGGGACATTGCTGTGCTGATGGGGACACCACTGATGGGGACGCTGCTGTTGGGGACATTGCTGTGCTGATGGGGACACCACTGATGGGGACACCATTGATGGGGACACCCGTGTCCCTATCAGCGTTGTCCCCATCAGCACAGCAATGTCCCCATCAGCGGTGTCCCCATCAGCACAGCAATGTCCCCATCAGCGGTGTCCCCATCAGCACAGCAATGTCCCCATCAGAACAGCAATGTCAGCATCAGCACAGCAATGTCCCCATTAATGATGTCCCCATCAGAACAGCAATGTCCCCATCAGCGGAGTCCCCATTAGCAGCTGATGGGGACACCACTGATGGGGACACTGCCTTTGGGGACGCGGTTGATGGGGACACCCGTGTCCCTATCAGTGGTGTCCCCATCAGAACAGCAATGTCCCCATCAGAATGGGGACGCTGATGGGGACATTGCTGTACTGATGGGGACACCATTGATGGGGACACCTTTGTCCCCATCAGCAGTGTGCCAATCAGCGGTGTCCTCAGCAATGTCCCCATCAGCACAGCAATGTTCACATCAGCAGTTTCCACATTAGCAGCGTCCCCATCATTGCTGATGGGGACGCCGCTGTGCTGATGTGGAAACCGATGATGGGTCACCGCTGATGGGGATACCCATGTCCCCATCAGCGGTGTCCCCAGCAATGTCCCATCAGAACAGCAATGTCCCCATCAGCAGTGTCCACCGCAACATCCCCATCAGCACAGCAATGTCCCTGTCAGCGGTGTCCCCAGCAGCATGTGTCCCCATCACCGCTGATGGGGACACCTCTGATGGGGACATTGCTGTGCTGATGGGGACATCGATTATGGGGTTACCGCTGATGGGGACATTGCTATCCTGATGGGGACACCATTGATGTGGACACCCATGTCCCCATCAGCAGTGTGCCAAACAGCGGTGTCCCCAGCAATGTCCCCATCAGAACAGAATTGTCCCCATCAGCAGTGTGCCCATCATCGCTGATGGGGACACCTCTGATGGGGACATTGCTGTGCTGATGGGGACACCATTGATGGGGACACCCGTGTCCTCATCAACGGTGTCCCCATCAGAACAGCAATGTCCCCATCAGCACAGCAAAGTCCCCATCAGCAGTGTCCCCAGCAGCACAGCAATATCCCCATCAGTATGTGTCCTCAGCAGCTTGTGTCCCCATCAGCGCAGCACAGCAATGTCAGCGTTCCCCATTGTGTCCCCATCAGCGTTGTGCAACACTTGCCTCCGCTGTAGCCGGCTTCTGCTCCTCTTCTTTTTTTTTTCTTCTTGGACTCCTGAGTCCCGACTCCCGCCCGCTGCTACACACGTGGATTTGTTATTTCAAACAGCGGGCGGGAAGAGGGGAGGTGCCGCACCTGTGACGTCACTGGTTGCCGGGACATCGGCGGTCCCAGCAGCCAATCAAAAAGCACAGCGTGACAGCATGGGCGGTTGTGCGGCTTTCGTTCCTGCAACCTGCCAGCTGCGGGCGGGCCGGATCGAACGCACAAGCGGGCCGGTTGTGGCCCGCGGGCCGGGGTTTGGAGACCCCTGGCCTAGAGTGTAGACAGGCATTGCATTGTATACTGTGTAACTCTTCATAAAAAGGGTATTCCATTAGAATTTATAGCATGCCCGCCCATGGAATAAGTCATGTTGGGGATCCCGAGAACTGGAACTTCTACTGGTTGGCTACTAGTGCACGATTAATAGTCTGACAGAACGGGGCCCCCAAAGCGAATAATTATTTCTGACCAAACCCTGCTTGTTAAGCAATACCCTATGTTTAGGTTGCTTAATGGTAATAGTGTAATATCCACACTGCTATTCACATACATAATTAATCTATATAACAAAAGGCAGTCACTGTGTGCATGCTAAATATATATTCTGATCCTTTTGAGTAGCAGCATGCATTCTACCCCAGAGCTGCATTCACTATTCTGCTGGTGCAGTCACTGTGTACAGTACATACATTAGACTACTTATTCTGTACTGATCCTGAGTTACATCCTGTATTATACTCCAGAGCTGCACTCACTATTCTGCTGGTGCAGTCACTGTGTACATACATTACTTATCCTGTACTGATCCTGAGTTACATCCTGTATTATACTCCAGAGCTGCACTCACTATTCTGCTGGTGCAGTCACTGTGTACATACATTACATTACTTATCCTGTACTGATCCTGAGTTACATCCTGTATTATACTCCAGAGCTGCACTCACTATTCTGCTGGTGCAGTCACTGTGTACATACATTACTTATCCTGTACTGATCCTGAGTTACATCCTGTATTATACCCCAGAGCTGCACTCACTATTCTGCTGGTGGAGTCACTGTGTACATACATTACATTACTTATCCTGTACTGATCCTGAGTTACATCCTGTATTATACTCCAGAGCTGCACTCACTATTCTGCTGGTGCAGTCACTGTGTACAGTACATACATTACATTACTTATCCTGTACTGATCCTGAGTTACATCCTGTATTATACTCCAGAGCAGCACTCACTATTCTGCTGGTGCAGTCACTGTGTACATACATTACTTATCCTGTACTGATCCTGAGTTACATCCTGTATTATACTCCAGAGCTGCACTCACTATTCTGCTGGTGGAGTCTCTGTGTGGATACATTACATCACTTACCCTATACTGATTCCAAGTTACATCTTGTATTATACTCTAGAGCTGCACTCACTAAATCACACAAAAATTGGGTCATCAGAACTTTTTGGAAAATTTCAGTTTGAATTTATAAATTTTAGAATCGACTTGCACATCTCTACCAGGTGACCTCATTCTAAGAGCCGCATGTCCCATCTTTTATGTGGGAAAAAATAACATAAAACATGTGAAAACAACAATTAATGTTCAATACTTCAAACATCCGTGGATTACACCCCAGTCTTTATCTTCAAAGTGCACAAAAAAACCTTCTGGCTTTCAGTAAATTCACTAATCCAAAGAGATGCAAAGATCCAGAACTTGTCACTTAAAATGACTGTCCTATCTGTATAGCATTAAAGCATGTTGTAGTCTAAAAATACAGGCTTCCATACAGTCACGTTTCGAACTATAGTCCTATATCTTTGGATTTTTACTGCAACACATTTTAGCGCTCCACAAATAAAATAGTCATTTTAAAAGAGTATAAAAATGTCCCAATATGAGAAAGGCTGCAGCAAATCTGCGCTGGTGACGCTGTGGTAAATGACTGCAGCAGTAAAACCAAGGCTAATATATGTCAAGTGTCCTAAAAACGTGATTAGCACTGAATTGATATATTTTAATCTAATAATTACTGACATGATTGTTAGGATGACACACGAGTGGGTGGAAGTATGTGAGGCAAGCTGGGACTATACACGTGAGTATACCAATAATGTATCAAGGTCAAAAGAAGTTGCTTCTAGTGACTGGCCTGCTCAACAATATGGATCATTCCATCGTCTATAGAAAAGATAGTAGGAGTAACTGAGCATGACCATCAGCACTGGAGACAATGGGGGAGATCCAGGTGGTGAGACTGAGCAACTGAGCATGACCACACCAGAACTGGAGACAATAGAGGAGATCCAGGTGGATCCAGGTGGTGAGGCTGAGCAATTAAGCATGACCACACCAGAACTGGAGACAATGGGGGAGATCCAGGTGGATCCAGGTGGTGAGGCTGAGCAATTGAGCTTGACCACAGCAGAACTGGAGACAATGGGGGAGATCCAGGTGGTGAGGCTGAGCAATTGAGCTTGACCACACCAGAACTGGAGACAATGGGGGAGATCCAGGTGGTGAGACTGAGCAACTAAGCATGACCACCAGCACTGGAAACAGTGAGGGAGATTTACCAAGCATGCTTTATGAGATGCATTATCTAAACTATATGCGTTCAACATTCAACCTTGTTACAAAAAAAGAAAGAAAAAAAAAAAAGGGGGGCCATGGATTAACGAGAGCAGTGAGAAAATGGCATACATTAAATGGGTTCTCTGGGAATTAAGAAAATAAAATTGCTGAAAATACTTAAATATTACTTTATTAGAAATACAATCCCAAATACCTTTTATTAGTTATAAAGGCTCGTTTTGTCATCAGGAGAAATAAAATGACCGATGTCCTACTAGTGCACACAAAACCTGTCCTAATCACAAAGCAGGACAAGCATCAAAGTAGTGAGCTACATAGCTGCCTCATCCTCCTCTCTGCTCTACCTGTCAGGGATTATGATCCTGGATACAGCTGATAAGATCTTCAGATGAATCTCTGTAGGACTGGAGTCCATGAGGAGACATGAAGCACATAAAGGAGGTGGAGATGAGGTTGATGAGAAACAGCTCTTGTATGCAGTCTCCATTACCTCCGTATGTCCTGTCCATCCTCTTTATACTTCATGTCTCCTCATGAGCTCCATTCCTACAGAGATTCATCTGAAGATCTTATCAGCTGTATTCAGGATCATAATCCTTGACAAGCAGAGCAGAGAGGAGAATGAGGCAGCTCTTTAGCTCAGTGTTGTGAAGTAACTTGTCCTCCTGTGTGATTAAGACAGGTTTTGTGTGTACTCCGGCTCAGACTGTCCCACATTGGTACAGGTGTATCTCCCTGTGGGCCCCTCAGCAAGGTGGGCCCCTAGTCTCTCACCCCCTGCATATAACTGTGGTACATAACACAGTAGACTTACTGCACTACATACAATATTCATATTCAATGTACAGCACCTCAACCAGCCGATGTTCATATAAAACAACTTGATAGATTATTAAAGAAACTCCCCAGTATATTATTATAGACACAATCAGAGCTGAGATGACTTCTAGGTATAGAGGAAAGCCACCAGTGTCCTCTTCTCCTCAACACCTACCTTCTCAAAGTTGCTGCAGGGACCCCCATATTCAATCATCTGGTAGCATCTTGCTGCTGTGTGAGCAGGTAATATATGAATGTATCCGTACAGTGGGTCCCCAAAATAAATTTTACTGGTGGGCCCTAGGTACCCCAGTCCGACACTGTGTGTACTAATAGGACGGCGGCCATTTTATTTCTCCTAATGATTGCTCCCCAGAAAAAACGAGTCATTATAACTAAAGAAAGGTATTCGGGAAAATATGTATAATAAAGTAATGTTTAAATATTTTTATTTTCTTAGTTTCCATAGTACCCCTTTAACGTTCAAGTTTATGCCACTCGTAACTGGCCCACACCTTTAATTAGGAGCAACTTATTTCAAGAGATTTGTGGCTAAGACTGGCGCATGAAATGCCAGTTTTATTAAATCTGCCCCAAAAGATGTATATTCTGAGAGGGAATGAAAATAACAGCAGGGGGCGCCATAACAAGAATGCAACATCAATATCTAGACACAAGAGCATTTTTAGAAATGATCATAATTGAAACATTTTTACATGATCTGAGAAACGTAGGAGTGGAATTACTGGCGGTTCCAGCTATAAGCGCCAAACCTTGTGCACTATAATTAGTGAAAGTACTACACAGGAGATCTGTAAGTGTCACCTGCTGGCAGCAATAACTGTTGCTAGGCAACCACCTGAAATGTATTTGTATGTTGCCAGACAAATTTGCAAGAATTCTAAATTAGGATCTATACTGTTTAAATCCAGACAGCAATGATGCTTTCTTGGATGGACTCTCCCTTTGAGGATTGTCTGAGATGCTGATGTCGGTTGAGGAGACAGAGCCTTTAAAACCTCTTCTGACTGGGAAAACCCCTAGTATAGATGGCCTTGACAATGAGTGGTATGAGTTTTAGGTTGAAGCCCTTGCTCCCTTCACTAGATTTGAGCGAATAGCTCAAAATTCTATCCCAATTCGATTTGGCCAAATGAGTCAACCAATTCGGGGTCTCCAATTGGTCCAAAAATTTGCATATGACATTCGGAGATTTTCTAGGATTTGTGTTTTTCCCTCTAGTCTCTGACATTTTTCTTTCATTTTTCTTTACCCTCTTAGTCTCAATACTAAGCCCCCCCCCCCCCAAAAAAAATCCACCAAGATGTAACTTGAATTTTTACAAAATTCTATCAATTTCCAATCTGTTTCCAATCAATTTGCTCATCTCTACAAAATTTTTAGAAGACACTACGGTCTCTTCCCCCATTAAAGTGTAGTCATTCTCCTGAAGTCAGGGAAGGATGTCAGCCTCTCTTATACCTACTGTCTAATTTCTTTCTTTTAGCCAAAATTCTTACCCGTAGGGTTACCAATGTAATACTGCATCTAATACATCCCGAACAAACAATGTGTATGTAATATATGTAAATTCATCTGGAAATATAAACTCTTTTTTTATTTAAAGTGATCATCTAAAGTTTTTTCAATGATGTGCAGCATGGGTGACAGGTCACCGCTGCCACCAGTGATTGGCTGCAGCGGTCATGTGCCCCCATCAACAAGATGTTGATGCCGAGAGAGACGGGAGCTGCAGAGCCGGTGGTGGAGCAATGAAGCCGAGACTAGGTAAGTATGATCACCACCAGCCACTCTCTGAGGTCTGAAAAAAGTTGGCTAGCCCCTTTAAGTTGTGTTTATATTTTGGTAAATTACCTTTTCATGCAGCAAATAGCAGATTTCAGTTGGAAAAGATATGAATGTCATTATGAGCCCTTGAACATTTTCAAAAACTAAATTCTGTAGAATAATTTGACACATATTTTGTGTTCTTTTCAAAATAAAATTAAAGCTATTGCCATCATAAGTCCTTCCACCTGTAATAACGTCCATATTGTAATTATATATATATATATATATATATATATATATATATATATATATATATCTTAGTTTTGTGCCACCATGAGGTTGGATGACCACATGACATGCTAAGGCATTTACCCACTGAAGGCTTCCTTAGTGATCCGGCAGAGGACTCATACAGCGCTCTGCTGGATCAATGAGAGAGCTATGCCTCTGCCAAATTCTCTCTCTCTGACTGATACCGATCTGTATGATCAGGGCAGACAGGAGGATGTAGGATCTTGATGAGGAACACGGTCCTAAAGTACAGGGAGATGAAAACTCTGATCACATAAAGCTAAAGGACCTTTAATGTCATATGTGGGAGGGGCAAGAGCCAGTGCATCTTATAGTCTGGAAAATACTGTATATATGAAGGCCAATAGCGGAAGACTTGACACCAAATTGTTTATACTGTAGAGGACATTGTGGCCAACGCTCATCAGCCGGGGTTGAGGGTTGAGGGGCAAACAATGATGTGCTACCCACTCACCAGTGTACCTGAGAGTGGCTCCTGCTACACTCACAGAACCCACATCAAAGAGCTATAAAGGAATGTACAGTGTGATGTGGGTGCTATAAAGCACAAAGGGTCAATGCTTAGAGGCTCCTGTGCCAAGCGATTCCTGCTGTCCAAGCACAGAGTTGGAGATATGGTCAGGATTAATAGTGTCCTCAATGCTGAGAAATACAGGCAGATACTTATCCATCATGCAATACCATCAGGGTCTGATTGGCTCCAAATTTAGTTCGCAGCAGTAAAATTACCCCAAACATACATCCGTCATTAAGAACTATCTTTAGTGTAAAGGAGAACAAGGAATCCTGTAATTGATCATATCACCCCCAAAGAGCCCTGATCTCAACATCCTCCAGTCTGCCTGAGATTACATGAAGAGACAGAAGGATTTGATCAAGCCTACATCCACAGCCTACAAAACAGCGCAGAGGTTAGTACAGTAAGACAAGCAAATCAAATAAATGCTGTGTTGTAGGTACTGCTCACAACTTTGGTGGTTGCGAACAGTCACATCCACTATAATAGCATTTGAGGGTCACTCTGTTGACCTAAATGTTGCCCGTGTGATGTATTCATGGCAGAGACCTCCAGACATCAGTATATTGTAGAACTTACAGGAGTAAGTCTGGTGCAAGTGTGAAAGTTTTTTATTTGAAGTCCCTGCTTACTCCAGTAAGGTCTACATCCACAGAAGATCTGTTGTTAGTTCTCCAAGATGTTTGGGACAACCTCCCTGCTGAGTTCCTTCAAAAACTGTGCAAGTGTACCTAAAGGCAAAGGGCGGTCACATCAAACATTGATTGGATTTAGATTTCTCTTTTCTTCTTTATTTTCTTCTCCTCTTTATTTACTTCTTGAACTTTATGCTTTAGAATTCCCTCCCTGTTTCCGTCTCCAATAATCTGAGCAGCAGACATATTTCTTCAGGGACGGTCCAATCCTCTGTGACTTTGTTTTGGCTTTTCTCTCTTTTTTTTTTTTTTTCTGTTTTGTATCTGAAAAATTGAAATAAAATCATAAAAAAAATAAAAAATGAATTCTACTTGGGATATTCCGAGATTCTAATTTATGAGCAATTACAAAATTAAACTATCCGGAGTTTCCATTGAAAGTTCTGAGAAGTGGATTGCACAATGTCCAACTGTTACTTTTTAGAAGAGTTTGTGGACAGGGAAATCATGAGGTTGTGAAATCCGCAAGATAAATAGATGATGTTTAGCCTGATCCCAGGTGAACACGAAGCAGAATCACTGCAGATCACACTGCCTGAGGATTGTGTCTCATATTACCAAAGTCTCGCAAGTGCAGGTAAGTGCAAAGATTGAATCATTTATTATCGTTAGCGTATTGGAGATTCCACAGGTAGCCATTGTCTGCCGCTTCTGAATAAGGTCACCCATCTATGAGCCGCCCTAAAAAAGAGAAGCTAACCTGTACCCACTGAAAGGACGCCTATTGGGGGTGGTTTCAAGAAGAGCATGCTGTATGCTAATTGCTGTCCCTTAAAGGGCATCTGTCAGCAGTTTTGTACCTATGACACTGGCTGACCTGTTACATGTGCGATTGGCAGCTGAAGGCATCTGTGTTGGTCCCATGTTCATATGTGCCCACATTACTGAGAAAAATTATGTTTTAGTATATGCAAATGAGCCTCTAGGAGCAACGGGTACATATCAACATGGGACCTTTAACTTCCAGTTCCTTCTAGTTGCCAATGAAAATTTACTTTTCAGGTATACTTACTATGTCCTTGTAATTTGAGTAACTTATTTATTTCTTAAATATCCAAAAATCTCATTGGTTAAATGAAATCTGTAACCGGGAAATTCACTGATAAACCAGGCACAATGTCTTGTAGGGCTAGTTCAGCTGAATGTAATGATCACTTTCACTTAGAGATCCGTTGCTTCATTCTGTTAAACAAAACAAGCAATGCAACAGCTCACTGCAAACCAAATAAAGTACAAAATTGCATCATAATTGCAAATGCTGAACTAATAAGTTAGAGATACTTGGCAAATCGTTTTGTACAAAATTATTTGAGCCCGTCTGCCGCACGTCAAGGCAATCTCTAGTTGGGACGGGTTCCTAACACTAAATATACCTGTTATGTGCCATAGCGGCTATCATATAATTCAGAAAGTGCAGGTTCCACTTACATGCTGGATCCGCCTGAATTTCTGTCATTTTCGGTGCCAAAATGGCCTCCATTATATCCAGGGCAAGCAGTTACCAGCATGCACGCCGGGCCCACTCCACACCACCCCTGGCGCCACATGGTCACCAAGGACTGCAATGAGAGTCCACACACTATCTCTCTCCTGGTGCCAGATGGCTTCAGTGAGTGAGGGGGAGCGGGCCAAGCTATATACTAACACTAATTAAAATCAACCTGTGGGACAGACGAGCTGGTCAGGAGTGCACGACTGGGGAGGCAGCCACACCTCCAGCAAGAACTGCAGAGAAAAAAAAGGGGGTCAATCAGCACATCCCAAAGCGCAGGGGCACGTTGCTTCATTCTGTAGAAAAAGTCCTATTAATCCAAATGCAAATGAGCAGTTAAGTGCACTGAGGGCGGGCCCAAGTCAATCTGTGCACCCTTGCACCTGCTGTTTCTTCTGCCAGCCCTTCTCTCTCCTTCTTGATAGACATGGTAAAGTGAGATGGCTACGCAGAAACCTGTCAATGAAGAGGGAGACGGCGAAAGCAGAAGGAGCAAGGGTCCACAGAGTGGATTAAGCCCGCCCTCAGTGCACGTATCAGCAAATTTGCATATGGATTACAACTAGTTTTTCTCCAAAAAAGCACTTGAAACAACTGATTATTAAGTTAAAGGTATAGTTCCATCCAGCTAAGCTAGTCCTACAAGACATTGTATCTGGTTTAACAGTTAATTTTTCGGTGACAGGCTCCCTTTAAAGCCAAAACAAGCAAAAGTCGAGCCACATTTCTGATGCATGTAATAACAGAAGCCATGACGCTTAAGTGTATTTGTGTTTTGAGGCTCTTTGTGTTTTAGTTTTTCCCTGAAGCGGCATTGTGCACATGGGGAGAGGGTGCAACTTCATCACCTTGTAGTCACAATTGTCACTGCAGTTTTTTTCTTAATTTTTAATGGGTGTCTGGCCACAGGAGACAGGACTATGAAATATAGGGCATCTCTTAAAGGTGTTGCCTCGCTCAATAATTGATATTTATGTTGTGTAAAATCATCATACAAGTCACTTACCCAAATACTCTCTGTAGCAATAATGCAAATTTTTTTTTTTTTAAGTTTTGCTGGTTTTTATACACGGCTCGTCTCTTGAGGTGATGGGCACTGCTGCAATACAGCAGTTGTGGCTATGCTTGCACACTGAATGCAAAGAATGCTGGCTTTTCTGGTGGCCGGGATTGCACACATGCGCTGTAGCTCCCACCCTGACCACCTGGTATTGCCTCTGTGTCTGCTCCCTGAACACCTCGTATTGCCTGTCTGTAGCTCCCCTCCCACCTCGTATTGCCTGTCTGTAGCTCCCCTCCCTGACCACCTGGTATTGCCTGTCTGTAGCTCCCCTCCCACCTCGTATTGCCTGTCTGTAGCTCCCCTCCCACCTCGTATTGCCTGTCTGTAGCTCCCCTCCCTGACCACCTGGTATTGCCTCTGTGTCTGTAGCTCCCCTCCCTGACCACCTGGTATTGCCTGTCTGCAGCTCCCCTCCCTGACCACCTGGTATTGCCTGTCTGTAGCTCCCCTCCCTGACCACCTGGTATTGCCTCTGTGTCTGTAGCTCCCCTCCCTGACCACCTGGTATTGCCTCTGTGTCTGTAGCTCCCCTCCCTGACCACCTGGTATTGCCTGTCTGTAGCTCCCCTCCCTGACCACCTGGTATTGCATGTCTGTAACTCCCCTCCCTGACCACCTGGTATTGCCTCTGTGTCTGTAGCTCCCCTCCCTGACCACCTGGTATTGTCGCGACCATGGTCATGGTCATGGTCATAACTCCTTGTGACGCATGCAGTTGCCCGCGGTCTGGTATTGTTCTCAACCAGGTGAGGGCTGCTAGTATGTTGCCTCACGTGTGGTTGCCGCTGGCAACATAAGGTTCTTGGCAGTGGAGCAGCCGGAGCTGGTGGCTAGGCGGCTCGCTGTCTATGCATGCGCTTGCCTCTGGCAATGTGTAGTTTTATGTGTGCACTTTGTTTGTTTGGTGTGCACGGAATTTAGTTGTATGTTCACTTCCCCTTTAAGTGGTTACCTTACCTAGTCTGGTGTTGGAAGGGTTAACTCCCTTCCCAGTGTGTGTCTGTGTGGGTGTGGCTGCTTGGGCTATTTAGCTCCTGCTGGAAGCCAGAAGTCTGAGGGGTACTCCTGCCATGCTTTATGCTGGAGTCATCCCCCTAGTTCATTTACCATCTGTCCAGTAAGGGCCACCCTTGTGGTCATAAAAGACATGTCGTGATGTTATGTTTATGTTGTGTGGTGTCTATCCTCATTGCAGCTATGGATCTGGTTTCCTGTGTGTTTATGTGTGTGTGCTGTGTCCTTTTATGTTTGGTGTGGACATCAGCATTTGAGCACGGGTTCCAGTCAGTGTGTCTGTGGCAGGTAGGTGTGGAAGTGGTTTCACTCACCTGCCATATCCATAGGCTGTATATGTTCTCCCTTCCTTGCAGCTTGGCCAGTTAGACACTTGTTCGTCCGTGTCTAGGAGGAACAGGTCGTCTTACCCTGCTCCTAAGTCCAGGGATTTCCTTAGGGCTAGTAGGGACCCTAGGTTCCGGAGTATGAGCCCTCCTACCATCTGGGTTGGCTCATAAGGATAGGAGTCAGGGTCAGTATTAGGGACGCAATAGGAGGTGACCAGCTCCCTGATCCTGTGGTTCTGGCCTAGCAGCTTCCATTATCCTTTAACATCGCACGGTTGAGGGTTTCCCCCACTCTCATCCGTGACAGGTATTGCCTGTCTGTAGCTCCCCTCCCTGACCACCTGATATTGCCTGTCTGTAGCTCCCCTCCCTGACCACCTGGTATTGCCTGTCTGTAGCTCCCCTCTCTGACCACCTGGTATTGCCTGTCTGTAGCTCCCCTCCCTGGCCACCTCATATTGCCTCTGTCTGTAGCTCTCACCCTGACCACCTGGTCTGTCCTCTTGTTTTTAGTATAGAACAGCTCTAGGGCATGCTTATTGGAGCTGTTCTATACAGCTATGAATAGACTTCAGGACCTTGAGAGCGTGCACACATAGGCAGGTAGCACCGCTTGTCTGTGAGGAAGAGACACAACCCTCCTGCAGCTCTGAAATGGCACCTAGGGACCAGTGGGGAAGTACTTAAAGCAGCAAACGGGACAGCCGCTTTAAGGAAAAAATGACCAGCTGATGAGTCAAATGGGACGGTCAGGAATTTACCAATCCACAATACAGTGCATCACTGTTCTAGGAAAGTTTCTGTCAGGGAGCCTGGACAGTGAGCCAATCAGGTTCCTGGCTTGACCATCAATCTCCTAGCTGGCATTTGCTCCTTGTCAGTGCCTGTGATTCATAGGTGTTCTGGCTCCTGTTTCTTCATGTGTGAATGGTGCCGCTTTCTACTCTTGCTTAAAACTCCTCGTGAAATCACTTTGGCTTGTCTGTAGTTTAACCCCTTGTCTATTGATTTTATTTTAATTGACTGTCCTCGTGAACTTACTTTGGCTTGTCTGTAGTTTAACCCATCATCTAATGTTTTCATTTCATTTGACTATCCTGCTGAATTTACTCTGGCTTGTCTTTGGATTAACCACTTGTCTTTTGATTTGGCTCCCACTGACTTTCTTGGCTTGTACTTCTGTCCTGCTACTCCTTTTCATCTGGTAGGCCTGCTACCTGTGTGCCCACACCTGTTTCCTGCCACCTGACCCATGAAACCTGGATCCCTAGCAGCCAAATGCAAACTGCCTTGCAGTGGCCTCTGATCACTACCTAGGTGTAACCTTAGATCCACTAACTAGAGGATAGCTAGCAGATTAGGAGTTTGCTGGTGGTGGTCCCAGATGATGAGCAGATGATGACCTCTGTATTCTTCCTCCTCTGCATACACCTTCTATGAGCCATAACTTTTTCCATTTCCTGATCACGTAGCATATGTGGTCCCAATCAAAGTGGGGTAAATTATTATGGGGTACATATAAATTATTGATTAACGTTTAACTTTTTTTTGTGGTAACTTTATTTTGTCATTACAATTTTTTTTATTTTTGTTCACACTTTTGCAAAATAAACTCATTTTTTTATAGATAAAAAGTTTTTTTTTTTTTTAAATAAATTTTAGAAATATGTTGTAGTCCCCCTAGTATATCCTCTACTAAGCAGAACAGTAGAAAAAAAAATCCAGCAGCAGTCTCAGGATAAAATCCAGTGTCTATTACTTCATTATAAATCCATAGGCTGACCAGACAGGCAAGGTCTACGCGTTTCGACTGTATGTACCATCATAGTGGTCATGATTAAGACGTACAGTCGAAACGCGTAGACCTTGCCTGTCTGGTCAGCCTACGAATTTTATAATGAAGAAACTGGATTTTATCCTGAGCCTGCAGCTGGATTTTTTCTACTGTTTTGATTGATTCCTGGTCCGGGATCCGTGCACGGCGAAGAAGGATGGTGGGTGAGCTGAAATTCCTTTTTTTCTTATATTTTATCCTCTAAGCCTACCAAAGCATTATTGCCTGTCAGTAATGAACTGACAGGCAATAAATAAGGCACATAGCCATGGCAATATATCAACGTCTTGCAATCATGTTCGTGGGGTGCCTACGGGGTGATGGAGACAGCCCCCTCCCTTTGTAGGACCATCTAGAAGCTGTGGTTGCTATTGACCATGATCTCTAAGGGGTTAAACATTCAAGGTCAACGCTGTCAGTCACTCCAGCGGTGATTGCATTCATTGGCTTGAATTTGTCATAGGTTATTGCAAATTTCCTGACAGGGATTAGTCTAAGCTCCGGAGCCCTCACTTATCAGGACAATAGAGTTTTGCCGACCAACGTTCATATTCTCCATACACTTCAATGAAGTAGTGGCCACACTTAAAGAGGACCTCTCCCCTCTCCTGACATGTCTGCTTGAGTAACTACTTACTTGCGTTCCATATGTAATCTAGTCTTATGACTCGGTGTCCCTCTATCCCTCTATTATACTTTCTAGAAGGTCTTAATGAATTGCCAGCAGTCTGCAATGAAGGTCTAGATGGGTGTTACCTGTTGGGGGTGTGTCCCTGTGCAGTTTGACATTATCCAATCAGTGCTGCCAGTGGCAAACTGTGCCGAACTGGTAACACCCAGCTGGAACTTCATTGCAGACTGCTAGCAATTCACTCATAAGCTTCTAGATGGAATAATAGAGGAATGGCACAACACAGAGTCATAAGAGTAGATACTCCAGAATTGTTATTACATGGGGAGCACAAGTACTTACTAAAACAGACCTGTCAGGAGAGGGGAACGGTCCTCTTTAACCACCTCCGGACCGCCTAACGCAGGATCGCGTTCCGGAGGTGGCAGCCCTGCGCAGAGTCACGCATATATGCGTCATCTCGCGATGGGCGAGATTTCCTGTGAACGCGCGCACACAGGCGCGCGCGCTCACAGGAACGGAAGGTAAGAGAGTTGATCTCCAGCCTGCCAGCGGCGATCGTTCGCTGGCAGGCTGGAGATGTGTTTTTTTTAACCCCTAACAGGTATATTAGACGCTGTTTTGATAACAGCGTCTAATATACCTGCTACCTGGTCCTCTGGTGGTCCCATTTGTTTGGATCGACCACCAGAGGACACAGGTAGCTCAGTAAAGTCCCACCAAGCACCACTACACTACACTACACCCCCCCCCCCCCCCGTCACTTATTAACCCCTTATTAGCCCCTGATCACCCCTGATCACCCCATATAGACTCCCTGATCACCCCCCTGTCATTGATTACACCCCTGTCATTGATTACCCCCCTGTAAAGCTCCATTCAGATGTCCGCATGATTTTTACGGATGCACTGATAGATGGATCGGATCCGCAAAACGCATCCGGACGTCTGAATGAAGCCTTACAGGGGCATGATCAATGACTGTGGTGATCACCCCATATAGACTCCCTGATCACCCCCCTGTCATTGATCACCCCCCTGTAAAGCTCCATTCAGATGTCCGCATGATTTTTACGGATGCACTGATAGATGGATCCGATCCGCAAAACGCATCCGGACGTCTGAATGAAGCCTTACAGGGGCATGATCAATGACTGTGGTGATCACCCCATATAGACTCCCTGATCACCCCCCTGTCATTGATCACCCCCCTGTAAAGCTCCATTCAGATGTCCGCATGATTTTTACGGATGCACTGATAGATGGATCCGATCCGCAAAACGCATCCGGACGTCTGAATGAAGCCTTACAGGGGAGTGATCAATGACTGTGGTGATCACCCCATATAGACTCCCTGATCACCCCCCTGTCATTGATTACCCCCCTGTAAAGCTCCATTCAGATGTCCGCATGATTTTTACGGATGCACTGATAGATGGATCGGATCCGCAAAACGCATCCGGACGTCTGAATGAAGCCTTACAGGGGCGTGATCAATGACTGTGGTGATCACCCCATATAGACTCCCTGATCAACCCCCCTGTCATTGATCAACCCCCCTGTCATTGATCACCCCCCCTGTCATTGATCACCCCCCCTGTCATTGATCACCCCCCTGTCATTGATCACCCCTCTGTAAGGCTCCATTCAGATATTTTTTTGGCCCAAGTTAGCAGAATTTTTTATTTTTTTTTCTTACAAAGTCTCATATTCCACTAACTTGTGTCAAAAAATAAAATCTCACATGAACTCACCATACCCCTCACGGAATCCAAATGCGTAAAATTTTTTAGACATTTATATTCCAGACTTCTTCTCACGCTTTAGGGCCCCTAGAATGCCAGGGCAGTATAAATACCCCACATGTGACCCCATTTCGGAAAGAAGACACCCCCAGGTATTCCGTGAGGGGCATATTGAGTCCATGAAAGATTGAAATTTTTGTCCCAAGTTAGCGGAACGGGAGACTTTGTGAGAAAAAAATTAAAAATATCAATTTCCACTAACTTGTGCCAAAAAAAAAAAAATTTCTATGAACTCGCCATGCCCCTCATTGAATACCTTGGGGTGTCTTCTTTCCAAAATGGGGTCACATGTGGGGTATTTATACTGCTCTGGCATTCTAGGGGCCCCAAAGCGTGAGAAGAAGTCTGGTATCCAAATGTCTAAAAATGCCCTCCTAAAAGGAATTTGGGCACCTTTGCGCATCTAGGCTGCAAAAAAGTGTCACACATCTGGTATCGCCGTACTCAGGAGAAGTTGGGGAATGTGTTTTGGGGTGTCATTTTACATATACCCATGCTGGGTGAGAAAAATATCTTGGTCAAATGCCAACTTTGTATAAAAAAATGGGAAAAGTTGTCTTTTGCCAAGATATTTCTCTCACCCAGCATGGGTATATGTAAAATGACACCCCAAAACACATTCCCCAACTTCTCCTGAATACGGCGATACCACATGTGTGACACTTTTTTGCAGCCTAGGTGGGCAAAGGGGCCCATATTCCAAAGAGCACCTTTAGGATTTCACAGGTCATTTACCTACTTACCACACATTAGGGCCCCTGGAAAATGCCAGGGCAGTATAACTACCCCACAAGTGACCCCATTTTGGAAAGAAGACACCCCAAGGTATTTCGTGAGGGGCATGGCGAGTTCCTAGAATTTTTTATTTTTTGTCACAAGTTAGTGGAAAATGCTTATTTTTTTTTTTTTTTTTTTTTTCATACAAAGTCTCATATTCCACTAACTTGTGACAAAAAATAAAAAGTTCCATGAACTCACTATGCCCATCAGCGAATACCTTGGGGTCTCTTCTTTCCAAAATGGGGTCACTTGTGGGGTAGTTATACTGCCCTGGCATTCTAGGGGCCCAAATGTGTGGTAAGGAGTTTGAAATCAAATTCTGTAAAAAATGACCTGTGAAATCCGAAAGGTGCTCTTTTGAATATGGGCCCCTTTGCCCACCTAGGCTGCAAAAAAGTGTCACACATCTGGTATCTCCGTAATCGGGAGAAGTTGGGGAATGTGTTTTGGGGTGTCATTTTACATATACCCATGCTGGGTGAGAGAAATATCTTGGCAAAAGACAACTTTTCCCATTTTTTTATACAAAGTTGGCATTTGACCAAGATATTTATCTCACCCAGCATGGGTATATGTAAAAAGACACCCCAAAACACATTCCTCAACTTCTCCTGAATACAGAGATACCAGATGTGTGACACTTTTTTGCAGCCTAGGTGGGCAAAGGGGCCCACATTCCAAAGAGCACCTTTCGGATTTCACAGGTCATTTACCTACTTACCACACATTTGGGCCCCTAGAATGCCAGGGCAGTATAACTACCCCACAAGTGACCCCATTTTGGAAAGAAGAGACCCCAAGGTATTCGCTGATGGGCATAGTGAGTTCATGGAAGTTTTTATTTTTTGTCACAAGTTTGTGGAATATGAGACTTTGTATGAAAAAAAAAATAAAAAAAAAATCATCATTTTCCACTAACTTGTGACAAAAAATAAAAAATTCTAGGAACTCGCCATGCCCCTCACGGAATACCTTGGGGTGTCTTCTTTCCAAAATGGGGTCACTTGTGGGGTAGTTATACTGCCCTGGTATTCTAGGGGCCCAAATGTGTGGTAAGGAGTTTGAAATCAAATTCAGGAGAAAATGAGGAGTGAAATCCGAAAGGTGCTCTTTGGAATATGGGCCCCTTTGCCCACCTAGGCTGCAAAAAAGTGTCACACATCTGGTATCCCCGCACTCAGGAGAAGTTGAGGAATGTGTTTTGGGGTGTCTTTTTACATATACCCATGCTGGGTGAGATAAATATCTTGGTCAAATGACAACTTTGTATAAAAAAATGGGAAAAGTTGTCTTTTGCCAAGATATTTCTCTCACCCAGCATGGGTATATATAAAATGACACCCCAAAACACATTCCCCACCTTCTCCTGAGTACGGAGATACCAGATGTGTGACACTTTTTTGCAGCCTAGGTGGGCAAAGGGGCCCATATTCCAAAGAGCACCTTTCGGATTTCACAGGTCATTTTTTACAGAATTTGATTTCAAACTCCTTACCACACATTTGGGCCCCTAGAATGCCAGGGCAGTATAACTACCCCACAAGTGACCCCATTTTGGAAAGAAGAGACCCCAAGGTATTCGCTGATGGGCATAGTGAGTTCATAGAACTTTTTATTTTTTGTCACAAGTTAGTGGAATATGAGACTTTGTAAGAAAAAAAAAAAAATAAAAAAATCAGAATTTTCCGCTAACTTGTGACAAAAAATAAAAAGTTCTATGAACTCACTATGCCCATCAGCGAATACCTTAGGGTGTGTACTTTCCGAAATGGGGTCATTTGTGGGGTGTTTGTACTTTCTGGGCATTGTAGAACCTCAGGAAACATGACAGGTGCTCAGAAAGTCAGAGCTGCTTCAAAAAGCGGAAATTCACATTTTTGTACCATAGTTTGTAAACGCTATAACTTTTACCCAAACCATTTTTTTTTTACCCAAACATTTTTTTTTTATCAAAGACATGTAGAACTATAAATTTAGAGCAAAATTTCTATATGGATGTCGTTTTTTTTGCAAAATTTTACAACTGAAAGTGAAAAATGTCATTTTTTTGCAAAAAAATCGTTAAATTTCGATTAATAACAAAAAAAGTAAAAATGTCAGCAGCAATGAAATACCACCAAATGAAAGCTCTATTAGTGAGAAGAAAAGGAGGTAAAATTCATTTGGGTGGTAAGTTGCATGACCGAGCAATAAACGGTGAAAGTAGTGTAGGTCAGAAGTGTAAAAAGTGGCCTGGTCTTTCAGGGTGTTTAAGCACTGGGGGCTGAAGTGGTTAAGAGCCAAGCAGGACCCCCATTCTCCTAACATGTAGGGGGCCCAGAGGTGGAATCTGCACCCATCGGGCGTGAGAGGGAAATAACTCATGGACTACAAGTCAAATGTTATCTTGATGACACATGGCCCCTATTCTGAAGACACTTTTTTTTCCCACCAGTTTGTCTATAAAATGTCATTTTCATCATTTTACAAATGCAATATCTGCACTACCTGCTCGGGACCCTGTTAGGCCTCTTTCACACGGGTGTCATGGATTTGGGCCGGATAAGATGCGGGTGCGCCGCGAGAAAATGCACAATTTTTCTGCGAGAGTGCAAAACATTTTAATGCGTTTTGCACGCGCGTGAGAAAAATCGGCATGTTTGGTACCCAAACCCGAACTTCTTCACAGAAGTTCGGGTTTGGGTTAGGTGTTGTGTAGATTTTATTATTTTCCCTTATAACATGTTTATAAGGGAAAATAATAGCATTCTGAATACAGAATGCTTAGTACAATAGGGCTGAAGGGGTTAAAAATATATATATATAATTTAACTCACCTTAATCCACTTGTTTGCGCAGCCCGGCTTCTCTTCTTTCTTCTTCTTTGAGGAAAAGGACCTGTGATGACGTCACTGCGCTCATCACATGGTCCGTCACATGATCCACCACTATGGTGATGGATCATGTCATGGACCATGTGATGAGCGCAGTGACGTCCCCACAGGTCCTTTTCCTCCTGGACAGCAAAGAAGAAGACAGAAGAGATGTCGGCTGCACGAGCAAGTGGATGAGGTGAGTTAAATTATAAAAAAACATTTTTAACCCCTCCAGCCCTATTTTACTAAGCATTCTGTATTAAGAATGCTATTATTTTCCCCTTATAACCATGTTATAAGGGAAAATAATAATGATCGGGTCCCCAAGAATCAAAATCCAGGAATGAGATCTGCCAACAAATCTGTCTCATTCTACCCTTCCTGCCATTCTTAAAAATTCCTGGATCGCCTCTTCCTATCTGGATTATTACATCCGTTTGGATAATGATTGGAACTCAAATGTTTCGCCAAGTTGCACTGACTCAGATTATTCAATAGGAAAAAACTTTTTCCTGCTCTGAGGGGCTGGCTTCATATCTGCTCGGCAGCTGGCAGATACTGGAGTTACAGAAGGAAAGAGAGGACATCACGTTCTGTGCATTCCCAGCTGGGACAGGCGGTGAGTATTAACGCTCAATGTGTCATTTGGACTAAGATGTAGCAGAGCTGAGTTCGAAATTCAGCGTTGTGATGTAAGAACTGTCTTCCTTTCAAGTTAGCTGATTCAGCTCTGCTACATCTGCTCATACTTTTTGTATCGATGCCTATGTGATATGCTCTTGTCTTAGTACACAACATAGATCGCATTGTGCTATTTGCTCGTGAATATAAAAAAAAGTAACTCTCACGGGCTGTCTCTATTCAATCTATGGTTCTCTGTTATCAGCCGCTTCAGGACCATGAGACTATAGTGTTGTGCAGTGGGGTCACTAATAAGGTCCCATAGGTACATATTATGTATATACTAAAAATGGCTGCAACTTTCTGATATGCTTTGTATTTCAATTCATTTCAGCATAGCTGCTTCCTGTCAGTGAATTGAACATTCCTGTTCAGACAGGAGGTTGAAAATCTGTTCGGGTCCTGCACGTAGCTGTATCCAGTTTAGAGAATCCTTTGTGCACTAAACACATTAAGGCTCCATTCACACGTCCGTAGGGAATTGCGGGTCCGCAAATTGCAGATCCGCAATACACCCGGCCGGCACCCCCATAGAAATGCCTATTCTTGTCCGCAATTGCGGACAAGAATAGGACATGCTCTATTTTTTTAGCAGAGCCGCGGACCGGAAGATCGGGGCCGCGCTCTGGAAATGCGGATGCGGAGAGCACATAATGTGCTGTCCGCAACCATTCTGTCCCCATAGAGAATGAATGGGTCCGCACCCGTTTCGGATGCGGACCCATTTTGCGGACCTGTGAATGGAGCCTAAGGCCTCTTTCACACGACCGTATGGCTTTTTCAGTGTTTTGCAGTCTGTTTTTCACAGATCCGTTGTTCCGTTTTTTTTTGTTTCCGTTGTGTTTCCGTTTCTGTTCCGTTTTTCCTTTCCGTTTTTCCCTATGGCATATACAGTATACAGTAATTACATATAAAAAATTGGTCTGGACATAAAATTTTCAATAGATGGTTCCGCAAAAACGGAACGGATACGGAAGACATACGGATGCATTTCCATATGTGTTAGTTTTTTTTTTGCGCACCCATTGACTTGAATGGAGCCACGGAACGTGATTTGCGGGCAATAATAGGACATGTTCTATCTTTCAACGGAACTGAAAAACAGAAATACCGGAAACGGAATGCATATGGAGTACATTCCTTATTTTTTTGCGGAATCATAGAAATGAATGGTTCCGTATACGGAACGCAAAAAACGGCCCCTAAAAACGGAAAAAAAAAAGTCGTGTGAAAGAGGCCTAAAGGGGATAGCCCACAAAATTTCTATAGGTGATGTACGGCGCATGTCCGTTCTTTAAAAATGGCGCCCACTCCTGGGTGCAGGGGGTACCATAGCTGCCCGGTTTCTGCTGTTTTAAATTGGAGTTAACGATGATCACAGAATTTTAACCCCTCAGATGCCATGGTTAATTGTGACCACGGCATCTGTGACGGCTTTCGCTGGGAGCGCTGGGCTCCCGCGGCTGGAGCGGCTTCCTCATGTGGAGATTGGGGAATGCGTTCGTTATCTCTATTAGGCTGGATAGAGTTGCAGCCTAATAGAGCTGTAGTTCCCATCGAGCCCTGCAGGTGGCAATACTTAATAGGAAAATAGAGCAAGTCCTTCACAATGCCATAGTAAGGCTACATGCACACGACCGTATGTGTTTTGCAGTCTGCAAATTGCGGATCCGCAAAAAAAAAAACGGATGACATCCTTATGCCATCCGTTTTTTTTTGCGGATCCATTGTAACAATGCCTAAAACGGGCAAGAATAGGACATGTTCTATTTTTTTTGCTGGGCTGCGGAATGGACATAACGGTGTGCTGTCCGCATTTTTTGCGGACCCATTGAAATGAATGGGTCCGCATCCTATCCGCAAAAAAAAACGGAACGGACACGGAAACAAACAACGTTCGTGTGCGTGTAGCCTAATTTATTGTAATGTGAGGGACAAGCAATCTAAGGATCCCATGTCAAAAGACCAAGCTTAATAAAAGTGTAAAAAAAAAGTTTAAAAAAAGCTAAAAATAAAATATATATAAGTTACGGCTTCGGGAAGACAAGGAGTAAAAATTGGAAATGAAAAAAAAAAAGGAAAATGGCCCAGTCCTGAAAAGGTTAAGGTAATTTGGTAACTAACTGAAGTCTCCACTAGAGGGAGCTCACTTCATACTGTGTTATAATTGAGTCCTATGTATGTATGCTAAAATGCCTTAAGCTCCCTCTACTGGTGGCTGCAGATAGATGGCATACTATCTTTTAAAGGGAGTCTGTCCCATCATTTTCACTAGTATAACTAACAGCAATGCCCCTGAAAAGTTTGTGAAAGCTCTGACTACTATAACGACCTATTAAGAATTATTTATCACATAACTTTGAACACAATTACTGTAGGTTAAAAAAAATCGGTGTCCAAGGGTGGACATGCGTTGTAACCCTCATTTACATATAGTTGGAAAACCTTGGTCATTATGTGCAGTATATATATATATATATATATATATATATATATATATATCGCTGAACTCCAGGGGTGGGGAACCTCCAGCCCGTGGGCCGCATATGGCCCTCAGGATCAATTGATGTGGCCCCTGGCCCTCTGCCATTATGGAAGCAGTCATTAGCATGTGGGAGGCAAGGGAGGTGAGAACAGCACTGCACTGGCTGTACTCACCTTCCCTGGTCTTCTTCCGACCCTGCTCTGCGTCCTGACACGTTTAGTGTCAGGACGTAGTACACGTAGACGCGCACTATAACCTGGCGCTGTGCTCTGTCAGGTCACAGTACAGCGCAGCGGGAAGAAGACCAGGGAGGGTAAGTGAATCTGCCAAGTGGCAGTGCCGTCCGGAGCTGGAGAGGTAAGTTTATAATTTTTTTTAATTGTGTGATCTGAGGTTTGATTGGATGCTGGGGGGTCTGATAGAGGCTGATCTGGGGCTAATTGAGGGTGGGGAAGGTCTGATCTTACGCTGGGAGGGGTCTGATCTAAAGCTAGAGAGGGTCTGATGGGGGCTGATCTGAGGCTGGGAGGTCTGATGGGGGTGTGATCTGAGGCTAGGGAGGATCTGATCTGCGGCTGGGAGGTCTGATCTGCGGCTGGGAGGTCTGATCTGAGGCTGGGAGGTCTGATGGGGGTGTGATCTGAGGCTGGGAGGTCTGATGGGGGTGTGATCTGTGGCTGGGAGGTCTGATGGGGGTGTGATCTGAGGCTAGGGAGGATCTGATCTGCGGCTGGGAGGTCTGATCTGCGGCTGGGAGGTCTGATCTGAGGCTGGGAGGTCTGATGGGGGTGTGATCTGAGGCTGGGAGGTCTGATGGGGGTGTGATCTGTGGCTGGGAGGTCTGATGGGGGTGTGATCTGAGGCTGGGAGGTCTGATGGGGGTGTGATCTGAGGCTGGAGGGTCTGATCTGCGGCTGGGAGGTCTGATGGGGGTGTGATCTGAGGCTGGGAGGTCTGATGGGGGTGTGATCTGTGGCTGGGAGGTCTGATGGGGGTGTAATCTGTGGCTGGAGGTCTGATGGGTGCTGATCTGAGGCTAGGGAGGATCTGATGGGGGTGTGATCTGAGGCTGGGAGGTCTGATGGGGGTGTGATCTGAGGCTGGAGGTCTGATGGGTGCGTGATCTGAGGCTAGGGAGAGTCTGATGGGGGTCTGATCTGAGGCTGGAGGACTGGTCTGAGGCTGAGAGGTCTGATGGGAGTCTGATCTGAGGCTGATGTAGGCTGGGGGGGTCTGATAGGAGGCTGATTTGAAGCTGATGGAGGTGGGGGTCTGACATGAGACTGAGAAAGGGACAAAGGTAGGGACAGTTGCGAAAGAAGAGGCAGGGACAGTGGCAGAGGGAAAGCTGGGTGAACCCCTCTCTGGACCCCCCCCCCCCTGGGTTTAGCTTGGTCGCCATTAATGCCAAATAAAGAACTAAATAAATAACATTCTGAACTTAAAAATTAGACTGCTGTGGGTGGTCAAAATGGCGCCTGTGCTATATGTAACATATATAGTGCAGGCACCGTTTTGTGCTGCAAATTTTAATTTTTTTTTTAAATTGAAGTGCAATTTCTGTAACTTGCCGCTAACGCTGGGTTCACACCTGAGCGTACTGTAGGAGCGCTCTGTATGCGCGATTTTATCGGGCGTTCCTATTCGCGGCCGGCAACAAGCAAACGCCCATTGTCGTGCGTACCCGGAAGTCTATGTACGGGAACGCGCGACCATACGCCCCAAAGAAGCTCCTGCACTTCTTGGGGCGTAGGGCGTTTTACAGCGCGTTCGTACGCGCTGTAAAACGCTCAGGTGAGAACCATGCCGATAGGGAATCATTGGTTCTTGCCTGTTGAGCGTTTTACAGCGCGTAGGAACGCGCTGTAAAACGCTCAGGTGTGAACCCAGCGTAAGTCAGTATATGTTTGACCAAATACAGCAGTCAAATTTTTACGTCGAGAATTTTGGATGGCCCCCGAACGATTTTACGAATATGCAAATGGCCCTCGGCAGCAAAAAGACTCCTCAGCCTTGCTGTACATTATAGGTGGAAAGTAAAATGTTGAAGGTGTCATTTGGATTAAAGGGGTTGTCCATATGCTCTAATAAAGCATATGCACAGCTTGTCACTGAGGGGGAGGGGGGGTCCCCTGTTCAGAATACACATCTTTGTTTATGTCACCATTGTTTTGCTGCTTTCACTCATTTTTCAGTGTAGAAAAGAAACGACTCCTCTCTGGAAACCATCACAAAGGAGGTTGACTGCTGTTGAGGGCTAAAACGTCTAAACGATTACCACACGGCTGCAAAACTACTTGTAAATAGATGCATTTGTTTCCTGCTGCACCAATATGTGGCCATAACCTCAGGGAATTAAGGAGATAAGCAGCCCCACCATCCATTCATAACAGCACATCATTATGGCCTCAAAGTGCAATGCAGAAATGATAAGTGCAACCTGCTTGTTGATGGTTTCCAGTTTTTCCCCACTGCTTTGGATAAAAATGAACAAAAGCTGAATTAAATGCAAGGAAACTGAAGCATCACAGGTATAGATTTAGACTTCCTGACTATATAATCAACTTTAACCCCTTAATGACACCAGCCATCACTTTTATTTATTTATTTATTTATTTTTTACAAATATTTTTGTCAGCACAGTTTTTTTGTGCCATGAATATAGAGAATATAGCGGTTTTCAGTGTTTTTATTATTATTATTATTATTATTATTTTTGCTCTGCTTGTTTTAGACTGTCCACATTTCACAGAAGCGGAATCAGGGGTGTAGCTGTATGTTAAACTACAGCTCCCAGCATGCTCCATTCACTTCTGTGGGAGTTTTGAGAACAGCCGAGCCAGTATGCATGCTGGGAGTTGTAGTTTCACACGTTCTGGAGGTTGGGGTGCAATAGTACTCTGACCTGGGCCCTGGTGTCTGAGGGGGGCCCAAAGGACACCATATTATAAATGTCACACGGTAGGTGGGAGGCATTTCACAGATTATGCGTTGGGGACCAGGAGCTTCGCGGTTCACGCGTTGTGGGTGCAGAAAATGGTACTATGTGTACATTATATACTGTACTTCTTTGTACGTTTCTGCCGATCCCATCTCTTTAAAGAATCCCTTATCAGAAGGAGCAATCCCATTAAACCATGCATGCTGTTTGGTAGGGTTGATCCTGCTGATCACAGCGGTATCTGACTTGTGAAAATAGGTTGCAGCGTTCCCGACAGAAAATACTTTTATACTTTACACTTCATTACACTTTTCTCTGCACAATACCACCGAAGACACAGAAGAGTTTTAATGTGGCCTCGTGGTAATTAACGTAAAAATTAATTGGACTTGACCGCCCAGTCTGAATATGCCCAAAAAGATAGGGTGCCTCTGTCTGTGCAAGAAAGCAGCTTGTAAGGGAGTGGTACTACCCCTTTAAATATCACATTACCCCCAACCGCAGAGAGTGCTGCATTGGGCAGCATAAAGGGTGAGCATGACACGGCATGGTGATATAGTAAGTGCCATGTCTTCCCTTGTGTCCGGGGCACGTGCCCATGTTGCCCCATCATCTGTGCCCTGCACTGGTAGACATATTTCGCATACGGTTTTATTCTTCATGTGTCGACGCCTCTCTTTCAGATAATGGGGACCAAGGTCCTGATACCGCTGTGCTCAGACTTCACCGAGAAGCGCGACAGCGTATGCATTTTCGGAACAGGGGATTTTGGTCGATCACTTGGATCCAAACTGCTGCAGAGCGGATATTCCGTGATATTTGGCAGTCGTAATCCTGGAGACGCCAGCTTACTGCCCAGGGCAGCCGAGGTGCTCGGTCATACAGAAGCAGCCCAAAAATCTTCAGTCATCATTGTGGCGGTGCAAAGGGACCATTATGGTTTTCTGGAGGAGCTCAAAGATGTCCTGCAGGGGAAAATACTGGTGGACGTCAGCAATAATGTCAAAGTAAACCAGTACCCTGATTCTAATGCTGAGCACCTCGCCCAGATTGTACCCACCGCCACGGTTGTCAAAGCATTCAACACAGTTTCCGCATGGGCCCTGCAGTCTGGAGGTCTGGACGCCAACAGACAGGTATATGTACAAGGTTAGAAAAAACATGGTTGCTTTCTTCCAGAAACAGCGCCACAACTGTCCACAGGTTATGAGTGGTAATGCAGCCCTTGTAAATTGAATAGCACTCAGCTGCAATACAGTCAATTTCTTCCCTAGTCCTTGAGTTTTCATCTCAAGTTTTGTCAAGTTTTTGAGCTTTTGCTAATGTTTTTGAGCTTTTGGGCTGGATTCATACATACTGTACAATTTTTATGCAGTTTTTTTTTTTTTAGGCAAACAGTCTAAAAAAAATTGTAGGTATAATACCACCCATCATCTCGCTGAAGACCATATAGTGATACAGAACTGATCAGGCACAATCAAAGGCAGAATAAACAATTACACTCTGTATGTCTTTTCTGATTGTTGTCAATCTCTTTCTTTTTATTCACCATTAGCCCAGGCCACCATGATGACTTCCTCCAGCTGCAGACATTGCTGTCTCCTCACTTTTGAAGCCAACCCTTACTCCCTATACTGACAAGCTACTTATAGTATCACATTGCATCCCTGAATATTATACTGCCATACACATGCTTCCTGAAAATAATACTGTTGTATACTGCACTCCTGAATATAATACTGCCATACACTGTGCATCCAGAAAAGAGTACTGTCACACACTACACCCCTGAATATAACACTGTCACACACTGTGCATCTTGTAAACAATACTGCCACATACTACCCTCTCCCTGAATATAATACTGCTGCACACTTAGCTTCCTGGATACATTACTACTGCACCCCTGAATATAACACTGCCATCTGATTAGGGTTCCTTGGGCCCATCAGAGGAAATTATTTTGGGGCCCAACACCAGATCATCAATAAAGTCTAATAGGTTTTGATACAAATAAATAAACCTTGGTGGCCGCTAAATGGCTCCAAATATACTTGCTTGGGGTCCACTAAGGTATCAGATCCTGGGCCCACCGGAGGATCCTCGAGTTCCCTGGTGGGCTGCTGACATACACTTTGTGTACTAAAAACAATACTGCCAAATACTGCACTCCAGGAAACAATACTACCACACACTGCACCCCTGAATATAACACTGCCATACATTGTGCATCCTGATATCAATACTGCCACACAGTGTACCCATGAATATAATACTGCCATACACCATGCATCCAGAAAACAAAACTGCCACACACTGTACCCCTAAATATAATACTGCCTTACACTGTGCATCCAGAAAACAACACTGCCACACACTGTACCCCTAAATATAATACTGCCATACACCATGCATCCAGAAAACAACACTGCCACACACTGTACCCCTAAATATAATACTGCCATACACCATGCATCCAGAAAACAACACTGCCACACACTGTACCCCTGAATATAATACTGCAATACACCATGCATCCAGAAAACAAAACTGCCACACTGTGCACCCCTGAATATAATACTGCCGTACACTGTGCCCCCTGGAAACAATACAGAACACACTGTAACCCCGGAAAATGATAGTTTCAGTTAACACACTTAACATTTAATAACGCAACAAATGTCTTCTGAAAATCTAAAATATGAGCCATGTGGTGGCACAGTAGGGCCCCACAGACCATTCCTCCCATTATAAAATTTTAAGCATTATTACATTTTAAGTGTGTGGACTGAAACTATCATTTTCCAGGGTTACAGTTGTCCAGGATTGGATAAACATGGCTGATTTCTTCCAAAAACAGCACCCCTCCCCTGTCTACAGGTTGTATACGGTATTGCAACTCATCCCCATTCACTTCAGTGGAGATGAGCAGTAATACCAGACACAAGCCATGGACAGCAGTGGTGCTATTACTGGAAGAAAGCAGCCATGTTTTTCTAATCCTGGACAAATCCTTTAAGCGCTACATAACAATTTGTTTAAAAAATTGGGTCCATGATGCTTTGTAGCACCTTTATCATCCTGTACGCTTTTTGTATACTTTATGTTCCAGGTCTTTGTATGTTCAGATGACAATAAGGCCAAGCAACAGATCATGGACATTGTCCGCGCTATTGGGTTGACGCCGCAGGACAAAGGATCTCTAGTCGCGGCCAAGGAAATAGAAGACTATCCGTTGCAGCTCTATCCGATGTGGAGGCTCCCCATGTACATGTGCGCAGGGCTGACCGTGCTGGTGTTTCTGTACTGTGTCGTAAATGACATTGTCTACAACGCGGAAAAAAAAATTGACGTCTCCTTTCTATTGATGATCACCATCCCGAACAGGATCTTCCCCGTCGTCTCGCTGATGCTACTGGGCTTGTGTTATCTTCCAGGGGTGTTTGCTGCCATCATTCAGCTCTACAGAGGAACCAAGTACAGCCGCTTTCCAAACTGGCTCGACCGATGGATGTTATGTCGTAAGCAGCTGGGGCTGGTGGCATTGTCCTACGCGTTCCTCCATGCCATTTACACCCTTGTGATTCCGATCCGGTACAGCGTCAGGCACAGGGGAGATATGAGTATAATCAGCCAGGTAATGCATCCCTAGCTGAAGGTTATCATATCCATACTGGGGTACTGTAGACAGAACTAAGGTTCTCCGTCGTGCTAGCCTTAGGTTGGGGGCATCAGTCTCCTGTCAAAAGGGTTTCTCGTCGAGAATTTGCTTAGACATTGGAATTACACCGCATGTATCACAATTGCCACCATGGCCTCACAAAAGACGACCGCTTTTAAAAGTTACCATTACACCTAGAGGCTCTGCTCTCTCTGCAACTGCCGCATCTTCTGCACTTTGACAGGGCAGGATGGTATGATGTTTTCACCGCCTGGTCTTGTCAATCAAAGTGCAGAGGGCGCAGCAGTTGCACAGAGAGCAGAGCCTCTAGGTGTAACGGCAACGCCCCCATTGCTCCTAGAGGCTCTTTTGCATATATAAAAAAAAACAGCAATGCAAGCACATATAAGCATGGCACCAGCACAGACGCCTTCAGCTGCCAAGTGCACATGTAACAGGTCAGCCAGTGTCATAGGTACAAATCTGCTGACAGATGCCCTTTGAAGTGTAAAATTTCGAGAATTTGACACCTATAATTTTTTTTTTCGGAAATTTGAACCAGACATACTCTTTTTGTTCAGTTTTTTATTTTATTTTTATTTTTATTGTACTATATTTTATGTAAGTTTATGACGGCTGCCATCTTGCCCAAGAGGTTGTTAACAGCATTTAGAGATATGCTTTACAGCAGCATAGGCCACAGAAGCAATAGTCTGGACGGGACTTACTTACGTCTAGAATAGTGATGAGCGAAGTTATGAAAAATTTGATTCTTCTGCTTCGCCGAATTTCACAAAGAAATTCGATTTGTGCCGAATTCCTTTGTCACGATGAGCACTCCTTTTTATGTAGCGGGTGCAATGATGGGGAATGGTGACAGCTTCTGAGCTGTCTTACATTCAGACCCAGGGGTGCACCACCAATGAGGCCAGGTGAGGCGCCTCAGGAAGCACCAGGTAGGTGCAAGAGGGGGGCAGCGGAAGGGCCATGGACAATGAGTGTTTTCATTGTGGCAAAGGGGTTAGGTTAAGAAATTGACATTGGGGGGGGGGCCGCCACTCCCTTCATTTCCTACAGTGTCACTGTATATAATGTCATTGCATACTACTGTTGAGGGGGCCCTGACAATAAAATCTTTTAGTCTTCCTACTAAAAGGGGCCCTTGTGGGTTTGGGCCCCAAAGCAGCCACTTCCCCTGCTTCCCCTATAGCTACACCACTGTGGCCAGCTTCTCTCTGGCTGCTTTGGCGCTGTCTGCACCTGCCAATCAAAGCAGCCAGGGAGGGGCTGGCCACAGACAGCAGCGGAGCTTAGGTGCAACAAGAGCAATGGTGACGCCCTCATTGCCCCAAAGGCGTAATTTGCATTTTAAGAGAAAAGCGTCATAACTCGAGAACAGAGACTCAGCTCAACAAAAGAAAAACAGCGTTTTAATCAGGTGAACCACAGCTATGTGTCTATGCAAATAGCTGGATAGGGAGGTCGCCGGTGATAGATCCCCTTTAAAGCCCCTTTTTAATGCCTAGGCAATGAACAGTGCATTTTCTATCTTTATAATGATCCTTTTCCTATTTTTATTAGATAAAATTGAATAAAACCAGAATTTTAGAGAAACCCCTGATTTGGAGAAGTGATACCTATTTAGCACTAGGAATCTTGGGATTTTTCTTCTACATAGTTCTGGGAATAACATCGCTACCATCCGTCAGCAATGCAGTCAACTGGAGAGAATTCCGGTTTGTTCAGGTATGTCCCGCAGTTTGCTCCATCCAAGCGAAGAACATCTCTTCTATGCCTAAAAAACAAACACCAAGTCTCACTAAAAAAGGATACAATAACGATGCATGTATACATTATTGCCTAATGATGCAAATAACTCACGTGTCATATTCATGCAGTAACCGTGAGCTAGATCATGTACACTCCACCGACATCCAGAGAAGCACTGGAGTCACTGTAATCAATCCCTCTATAGATCACAGTCAGTTAGTCATGATGTGTGTTCATTTAAAGCAAACTACTTTTTTTTTTTTCCAGTCGAAGCTTGGATATCTGACCCTACTGCTGTGCACTGGACATGCGATGGTCTATGGCTGGGACAGGTTCCTCATACTTACTAGATACAGATGGTATATGCCTCCTGTGTACATGCTCTCGCTTGTCATCCCATGCACTGTTCTTGTACTCAAGCTCCTTCTTATAATTCCGTGCATTGATAGCAGAATAACTAAAATACGTCAAGGATGGGAGAGATCTTCTTCAAGCAAAAAATCTGAAGCAAAGTTAAAATCTTGCAGCGTTGCTTTTTAGTGCTATTTTACAGACATAGACTGGTTGATTCCTGATTTTTTGGGACTGAGCATCCAAACCCCTACAGCCATAGAGTTTAGTTATTAAAGGCTTTCAAAACCTTTGACGTGGAGAACATGATTTTTAAATAGGTTAGTGGTCACCTTGATGGCACTAAATCTTTCATTTATTTTCAGATCTTCAGATATTTAGTTAGCAGATGTTTCTCCCTCCCAAAAACACAGAGTGGACCTGTGTGTCCAGGATGCTGCTGTCTTCCCCCTGCAAGCTGACTTGTGTGTGCTTTCCTTCCTTTTCTACAACCCATGTCAGTTGCCCTCCTTGGATGTCCCCTAAATCTATACACATGCGTCTGCATACAATCTCCATCCCCTCCCTGCTGCTATCTTTAATACTAAAAAAAATGGCAGAGGAAGAGAAGAGGAAGCTGCCAGAAACAGAGTCTGACGGCTTTATGTCAGATACATGTAAAATATAAGAGTGAGACTGGATCTCACATCCTCAATACTATACTTTTATCTAATAACTGCTTCCCAGCATAATTAACATTGCTTCTCGGTGCAATTTATCGTATACCTACCCCTATGTTGCGTACTGTACATGAGGCATTAGTTTACTTTAGAGTAGGTTCCAATTCAAAGAGGCAACCTTGTCGTGGTGAGTGGGCCTATACTTTTTGATCAAATTGTATTCTAATGCCTCATGTACAGCATGCAACATAGGGGTAGGTATACGATAAATTGCACTGAGAAGCAATGTTAATGATGCTGGGAAGTAGTTATTAGATAAAAGCATGGTATTGAGGATGTGCGATCCAGTTTCACTCTTATATTTTACACGTTTATGTCAGATACAGCCGCACTAGCAGCTAGGTGATGGACCTTTACACATTCTGAAAATGCAAAATGGTAGAGGATTTTTAATAAAAACTTAGAAAGTTGAAGCAAATTAACAATAAAAAAAACTGCATAGCCTTTAAATTTTGGTTATAAATAGCCACCACTAGGGGGAGCTCCCTGTAGACAAATGTATACAGATCCCATGGAACTCAGTAATATACTGTATCTAGCTAGTGGAAGCAGAAGGCAAGCAGGGGATTTGGAGCTCTGTATCAGAAAAGAGAGCTCTGACAATTTTATAGATATTTCACTGAATTCTTTAACATTTCAATAAAATGAATCTCCAAACATTCTCTTCTGTGAGGTTGTAAAAAGTCTGTTTGGCTATATCTGTCACTAGGAAAGTTGAACAACAACCAATATGGCTACTTCAGAATGAGCGACTCAGCTCTGGATTCTTGCTCCTCCAGCAAACAGACAATTCTGCCCTAAAGAAGTTGCTGTTATATATACATTTCTTCTACTGTGCCTCCTGCAGGAAATTTACAGTATTACGTGCTGGTTATTCTAATAAAAGATGGTTCATGTATGCAGAGAAAGAATAACTCATTTGAATAGGGCTACATGTGTCATTAAACTCCTGGCTTGTGATTAGTGATGGACGAACATCTGCCGGGACGGTTCGCGAACGCGATCGCGCGAACACGATCAAATGTTCCCGAACCGCAAGTTCGCAGGGGGTCCCATTCATTTTAATGGCAGGCGAACCTGAAAAACCTTCAGCTCATACAGTATTTGCAGCCAAGAAATAATTACTAGAAGTGCACAAATAGTCCCACAACATGGACAGTGACATACCAGTTATTATTATTAAAATTTGCGTTCTCCATTCATTATTTTTTTCAATGCGAAATATCGGCAATATAATTTTCGCTTACGCGCATTCGCAAATGCACTATAATAAAAGTATATTGGTACATAACACCCCGCTTCAATCAGTTATTTTGGGGGCAACTGGTATATCACACCAGTAGAAATTGTTTGTTCCAATAACGCTCGTCCCTCTATATACCTGCAGTATCGCAGCAGAACCGCACACAACTGCCGCACAATACAAATGCACTATAATATACCGTCTAACATAGAAAGTATATTATAACATTGTACAAGGAAGGCAATCCATTAGAATATACATAAAGATAAAAGGTAACCTTTAATAATGTTACTATGAGGGTCTGGGAGAGCTTAAAATATAACTTTTACTATTAGTTTATATAAAATATATAGCGCCACAAACAGATGCTTGAGATATGGCTAAAATTTATGGAACAGTCTTACCATTCAGACGCCCCCTGGTAGGGATCAGCCTAGCGTGGTGGAAATAATACCGCGTCTGGGCCGAGAGTTAGATGTAGTCGTAGGTAATTGCAAGATGTAGACTGGTGCAGGGAACCACTGTCCCTAGTAGGCCCTAATTGGGGAAGGGGGCAATGCTAGTGTTCATCTGCCTATCTACACAGAGTTCCTACCCCGCAAGGGGCGGCCCTGTCCGGATACCTTACCCTAGTTTGGGCGGGTATCCCTATTAATGCCCTATAGGATGGTTCCCAACGTGTCACGTTTCAAGTGATAAATCATCAGGGGAAGAGATCCAAAATGTGCAAAAGTAATCCTGCAAGGAAAAATATATTTAACATGAGGATCTAGGGAAAAAAAAAAAAAGGGGGGGTTCACATATATTGGGAACTAGAAGAAAAATGGAACAGGGACATACCTTAGATCAGTGGATCACTAGGATTGAAAAGAAAGGGACATTGATGGTCCTAAAGGAAGGAGGACCCCACAGATTCTTTGAAGAGGGGCGCCTCTGGGGCAGCTGATCTGATGTTATCAGCTGCACACCGAATTGCCATGAGGACGCTGTATTTAAACAGCAGAGCGCGCGCCCTGTATCTAGCGACCGCCTCTGGGGGTGGGATGGTCCGGTCACGTGATCGGAACACTACAACCCCATCGGCAGGTGCGGCCATCCAATGGACCGCACCGCACCAAGCCGTGGAGCGCAGCGCAACGTCCGTTTACGTGGGGCGGCCGGGAGAAGGGCTGAATACAGCGTCTGTTGCTTGGCAACTGAATGACGCCGGGAGTGCTCAGACGTCCAGGTTCAGCTGCTAGAGAGCGAGCATAATAGCTTGCGCTCCTATAAATATTAGTATAGCATTTCGTGCAGATTAACAGTTGGAGAGGCATGAATGCTCCTATGATTACAAGTAGGGATGAGCGAACCCGAACTGTATAGTTCGGGTTCGTACCGAATTTTGGGGTGTCCGTGACACGGACCCGAACCCGAACATTTTCGTAAAAGTCCGGGTTCGGGTTCGGTGTTCGGCGCTTTCTTGGCGCTTTTTGAAAGGCTGCAAAGCAGCCAATCAACAAGCGTCATACTACTTGCCCCAAGAGGCCATCACAGCCTTGCCTACTATTGGCATGGCTTTGATTGGCCAGTGCACCATGTGACCCAGCCTCTATTTAAGCTGGAGTCACGTAGCGCCGCACGTCACTCTGCTATGATCAGTATAGGGAGAGGTTGCAGCTGCGACGTTAGGGCGAGATTAGGCAGATTAACTCCTCCAAAAGACTTCATTCTGTGATCGATCTGCAGCTGTGGATCATTGAAGTGCTATTATTGACTTGCTCACTTTTTTGAGGCTGCCCAGAGCGTTTTTAGATCACTTTTTTTCTGGGGTGATCGGCGGCCATTTTGTGACTTGTGGTGCGCCAGCACGAGCTATCACCAAGTGTATTTAACCATCGATAGTGTGGTTATTTTGTGCTATATCCTACATCAGCTGCAGGCTGAGCCTGTGTCACCGAAGTGCATTTAACCATCAACAGTCTGGTTATTTTTTGGCCATATACTACATCAGCTGCAGGCTGAGCCTGTGTCACCGAAGTGCATTTAACCATCAACAGTCTGGTTATTTTTTGGCCATATATTACATCAGGGGCAAGTTGAGCCTGTCACCCAGCGCCTAAAAAATAGACCTGACATTTCTATTCAACCAAATCTGCACAGTTTTAGCTGGTCAAGTTATTTGTAGTGACCGTCAAAGCAGACTTTTTGTTCTGGGTTGAAAAAGCATTCCCAAATTTGCCATTCTGAAAATAACTAGTTTGTGGTATTTCAGGCCTACTTGAAATCTATCCCAAAAAGAAAATCTTACATTGAAGTTATTGATAGTATCATTCAGAAAAACCTAAGACACACGCTAGCGTGCTGATAGAAGTGTCATTCTGTGATTAAAGCTATAACTGTCACACAGCGCAAAAAAAACAGGTCTCACATCTCTATTCAACCAAATCTGCACAGTTTTAGCTGGTCAAGTTATTTGTAGTGACCGTCAAAGCAGACTTTTTGTTCTGGGTTGAAAAAGCATTCCCAAATTTGCCATTCTGAAAATAACTAGTTTGTGGTATTTCAGGCCTACTTGAAATCTATCCCAAAAAGAAAATCTTCCATTAAAGTTATTGATAGTATCATTCAGAAAAACCTAAGACACACGCTAGCGTGCTGATAGAAGTGTCATTCTGTGATTAAAGCTATAACTGTCACACAGCGCAAAAAAAAACAGGTCTCACATCTCTATTCAACCAAATCTGCACAGTTTTAGCTGGTCAAGTTATTTGTAGTGACCGTCAAAGCAGACTTTTTGTTCTGGGTTGAAAAAGCATTCCCAAATTTGCCATTCTGAAAATAACTAGTTTGTGCTATTTCAGGCCTACTTGAAATCTATCCCAAAAAGAAAATCTTCCATTAAAGTTATTGATAGTATCATTCAGAAAAACCTAAGACACACGCTAGCGTGCTGATAGAAGTGTCATTCTGTGATTAAAGCTATAACTGTCACACAGCGCAAAAAAAAACAGGTCTCACATCTCTATTCAACCAAATCTGCACAGTTTTAGCTGGTCAAGTTATTTGTAGTGACCGTCAGAGCAGACTTTTTGTTCTGGGTTGAAAAAGCATTCCCAAATTTGCCATTCTGAAAATAACTAGTTTGTGGTATTTCAGGCCTACTTGAAATCTATCCCAAAAAGAAAATCTTCCAATAAAGTTATTGATAGTATCATTCAGAAAAACCTAAGACACACGCTAGAGTGCTGATAGAAGTGTCATTCTGTGATTAAAGCTATAACTGTCACACAGCGCAAAAAAAAACAGGTCTCACATCTCTATTCAACCAAATCTGCACAGTTTTAGCTGCTCAAGTTATTTGTAGTGACCGTCAAAGCAGACTTTTTGTTCTGGGTTGAAAAAGCATTCCCAAATTTGCCATCCTGAAAATAACTAGTTTGTGCTATTTCAGGCCTACTTGAAATCTATCCCAAAAAGAAAATCTTCCATTAAAGTTATTGATAGTATCATTCAGAAAAACCTAAGACACACGCTAGCGTGCTGATAGAAGTGTCATTCTGTGATTAAAGCTATAACTGTCACACAGCGCAAAAAAAAACAGGTCTCACATCTCTATTCAACCAAATCTGCACAGTTTTAGCTGGTCAAGTTATTTGTAGTGACCGTCAAAGCAGACTTTTTGTTCTGGGTTGAAAAAGCATTCCCAAATTTGCCATTCTCAAAATTGTGGTGAACGGGAACAATGAGGAAAACATCTAATAAGGGACGCGGACGTGGACATGGTCGTGGTGGTGTTAGTGGACCCTCTGGTGCTGGGAGAGGACGTGGCCGTTCTGCCACAGCCACACGTCCTAGTGAACCAACTACCTCAGGTCCCAGTAGCCGCCAGAATTTACAGGGATATTTGGTGGGGCCCAATGCCGTTCTAAGGATGGTAAGGCCTGAGCAGGTACAGGCATTAGTCAATTGGGTGGCCGACAGTGCATCCAGCACATTCACATTATCTCCCACCCAGTCTTCTGCAGAAAGCGCACAGATGGCGCATGAAAACCAAGCCCATCAGTCTGTCACATCACCCCCATGCATATCAGGGAAACTGTCTGAGCCTCAAGTTATGCAGCAGTCTCTTATGCTGTTTGAAGACTCTGCTGCCAGGGTTTTCCAAGGGCATCCACCTAGCCCTTCACCAGGGGTGGAAGAGATAGAATGCACTAACGCACAACCACTTATGTTTCCTGATGATGAGGACATGGGAATACCACCTCAGCACGTCTCTGATGATGACGAAACACAGGTGCCAACTGCTGCGTCTTTCTGCAGTGTGCAGACTGAACAGGAGGTCAGGGGTCAAGACTGGGTGGAAGACGATGCAGGGGACGATGAGGTCCTAGACCCCACATGGAATGAAGGTCGTGCCACTGACTTTCAGAGTTCGGAGGAAGAGGCAGTGGTGAGACCGAGCCAACAGCGTAGCAAAAGAGGGAGCAGTGGGCAAAATCAGAACACCCGCCACCAAGAGACTCCGCCTGCTACTGACCGCCGCCATCTGGGACCGAGCACCCCAAAGGCAGCTTCAAGGAGTTCCCTGGCATGGCACTTCTTCAAACAATGTGCTGACGACAAGACCCGAGTGGTTTGCACGCTGTGCCATCAGAGCCTGAAGCGAGGCATTAACGTTCTGAACCTTAGCACAACCTGCATGACCAGGCACCTGCATGCAAAGCATGAACTGCAGTGGAGTAAACACCTTAAAAACAAGGAAGTCACTCAGGCTCCCCCTGCTACCTCTTCTGCTGCTGCCGCCTCGGCCTCTTCTGCTGCTGCCGCCGCCTCGGCCTCTTCTGCTGCTGCTGCCGCCACCTCGGCCTCTTCCTCTGCCTCTGGAGGAACGTTGGCACCTGCCGCCCAGCAAACATGGGATGTACCACCAACACCACCACCTGCGTCACCAAGCATCTCAACCATGTCACACGGCAGCGTTCAGCTCTCCATCTCACAAACATTTGAGAGAAAGCGTAAATTCCCACCTAGCCACCCTCGATCCCTGGCCCTGAATGCCAGCATTTCTAAACTACTGGCCTATGAAATGCTGTCATTTAGGCTGGTGGACACACACAGCTTCAAACAGCTCATGTCACTTGCTGTCCCACAGTATGTTGTTCCCAGCCGCCACTACTTCTCTAAGAGAGCCGTGCCTTCCCTGCACAAACAAGTGTCCGATAAAATCAAGTGTGCACTGCGCAACGCCATCTGTGGCAAGGTCCACCTAACCACAGATACGTGGACCAGTAAGCACGGCCAGGGACGCTATATCTCCCTAACTGCACACTGGGTAAATGTAGTGGCGGCTGGGCCCCAGGCGGAGAGCTATTTGGCGCACGTCCTTCCGCCGCCAAGGATCGCAGGGCAACATTCTTTGCCTCCTGTCTCCTCCTCCTCCTACTCAGCTTCCTCCTCCTCTTCTTCCACCTGCTCATCCAGTCAGCCACACACCTTCACCACCAACTTCAGCACAGCACGGGGTAAACGTCAGCAGGCCATTCTGAAACTCATATGTTTGGGGGACAGGCCCCACACCGCACAGGAGTTGTGGCGGGGTATAGAACAACAGACCGACGAGTGGTTGCTGCCGGTGAGCATCAAGCCCGGCCTGGTGGTGTGCGATAATGGGCGAAATCTCGTTGCAGCCTTGGGACTAGCCGGTTTGACGCACATCCCTTGCCTGGCGCATGTGCTGAATTTGGTGGTGCAGAAGTTCATTCGCAACTACCCCGACATGTCAGAGCTGCTGCATAAAGTGCGGGCCGTCTGTTCGCGCTTCCGGCGTTCACACCCTGCTGCTGCTCGCCTGTCTGCGCTACAGCGTAACTTCGGCCTTCCCGCTCACCGCCTCATATGCGACGTGCCCACCAGGTGGAACTCCACCTTGCATATGCTGGACAGACTGTGCGAGCAGCAGCAGGCCATAGTGGAGTTTCAGCTGCAGCACGCACGGGTCAGTCGCACTGTGGATCAGACACACTTCACCACCAATGACTGGGCCTCCATGCGAGACCTGTGTGCCCTGTTGCGCTGTTTCGAGTACTCCACCAACATGGCCAGTGGCGATGACGCCGTTATTAGCGTTACAATACCACTTCTATGTCTCCTTGAGAAAACACTTAGAGCGATGATGGAAGAGGAGGTGGCCCAGGAGGAAGAGGAGGAAGAGGGGTCATTTTTAGCACTTTCAGGCCAGTCTCTTCAAAGTGACTCAGAGGGAGGTTTTTTGCAACACCAGAGGCCAGGTACAAATGTGGCCAGACAGGGCCCACTACTGGAGGACGAGGAGGACGAGGATGAGGAGGAGGTGGAGGAGGATGAGGATGAAGCATGTTCACAGCGGGGTGGCACCCAAAGCAGCTCGGGCCCATCACTGGTGCGTGGCTGGGGGGAAACACAGGACGATGACGATACGCCTCCCACAGAGGACAGCTTGTCCTTACCTCTGGGCAGCCTGGCACACATGAGCGACTACATGCTGCAGTGCCTGCGCAACGACAGCAGAGTTGCCCACATTTTAACGTGTGCAGACTACTGGGTTGCCACCCTGCTGGATCCCCGGTACAAAGACAATGTGCCCACCTTACTTCCTACACTGGAGCGTGATAGGAAGATGCGCGAGTACAAGCGCACGTTGGTAGACGCGCTACTGAGAGCATTCCCAAATGTCACAGGGGAACCAGTGGAAGCCCAAGGCGAAGGCAGAGGAGGAGCAAGAGGTCGCCAACGCAGCTGTGTCACGGCCAGCTCCTCTGAGGGCAGGGTTAGCATGACAGAGATGTGGAAAAGTTTTGTCACCACGCCACAGCTAACTGCACCACCTCCTGATACAGAACGTGTTAGCAGGAGGCAACATTTCACTAACATGGTGGAACAGTACCTGTGCACACCCCTCCACGTACTGACTGATGGTTCGGCCCCATTCAACTTCTGGGTCTCCAAATTGTCCACGTGGCCAGAGCTAGCCTTTTATGCCTTGGAGGTGCTGGCCTGCCTGGCGGCCAGCGTTTTGTCTGAACGTGTATTCAGCACGGCAGGGGGCGTCATTACAGACAAACGCAGCCGCCTGTCTACAGCCAATGTGGACAAGCTGACGTTCATAAAAATTAACCAGGCATGGATCCCACAGGACCTGTCCATCCCTTGTGCAGATTAGATATTAACTACCTCCCCTTAACAATATATTATTCTACTCCAGGGCACTTCCTCATTCAATACTATTTTTAATTTCATTTTACCATTATATTGTGGGGCAACCCAAAGTTGAATGAACCTCTCCTCTGTCTGGGTGCCGGGGCCTAAATGTGTGACAGTGGCCTGTTCCAGTGGTGGGTGACGTGAAGCCTGATTCTCTGCTATGACATGAATACAGATTCTGCGCTGACATAAGGCCAGATTCTCTGTTACGGGACCTCTCTCCTCTGCCTGGGTGCCTGGGCCTAAATGTGTGACAGTGGCCTGTTCCAGTGGTGGCTGACGTGAAGCCTGATTCTCTGCTATGACATGAAGACAGATTCTGCGCTGACATAAGGCCAGATTCTCTGTTACGGGACCGCTCTCCTCTGTCTGGGTGCCGGGGCCTAAATGTGTGACAGTGGCCTGTTCCAGTGGTGGGTGACGTGAAGCCTGATTCTCTGCTATGACATGAATACAGATTCTGCGCTGACATAAGGCCAGATTCTCTGTTACGGGACCTCTCTCCTCTGTCTGGGTGCCGGGGCCTAAATGTGTGACAGTGGCCTGTTCCAGTGGTGGGTGACGTGAAGCCTGATTCTCTGCTATGACATGAATACAGATTCTGCGCTGACATAAGGCCAGATTCTCTGTTACGGGACCTCTCTCCTCTGTCTGGGTGCCGGGGCCTAAATGTGTGACAGTGGCCTGTTCCAGTGGTGGGTGACGTGAAGCCTGATTCTCTGCTATGACATGAATACAGATTCTGCGCTGACATAAGGCCAGATTCTCTGTTACGGGACCTCTCTCCTCTGCCTGGGTGCCTGGGCCTAAATGTGTGACAGTGGCCTGTTCCAGTGGTGGCTGACGTGAAGCCTGATTCTCTGCTATGACATGAAAACAGATTCTGCGCTGACATAAGGCCAGATTCTCTGTTACGGGACCTCTCTCCTCTGCCTGGGTGCCTGGGCCTAAATGTGTGACAGTGGCCTGTTCCAGTGGTGGCTGACGTGAAGCCTGATTCTCTGCTATGACATGAAGACAGATTCTGCACTGACATAAGGCCAGATTCTCTGTTACGGGACCGCTCTCCTCTGTCTGGGTGCCGGGGCCTAAATGTGTGACAGTGGCCTGTTCCAGTGGTGGGTGACGTGAAGCTTGATTCTCTGCTATGACATGAAGACAGATTCTGCGCTGACATAAGGCCAGATTCTCTGTTACGGGACCGCTCTCCTCTGTCTGGGTGCCGGGGCCTAAATGTGTGACAGTGGCCTGTTCCAGTGGCGGGTGACGTGAAGCCTGATTCTCTGCTATGACATGAAGACTGATTCTGCGCTGACATGAAGCCAGATTCTCTGCTATGGCATGAAGAGACTGATTCTCTGCTGACATGAAGCCAGATTCTTTGCTATGGCATGAAGAGACTGATTCTCTGCTGACGTGAAGCCAGATTCTCTGCTATGGGACCTCTGTCCAATTGATATTGGTTCATTTTTATTTTTTAAATTTTTATTTTAATTCATTTCCCTATCCACATTTGTTTGCAGGGGATTTACCTACATGTTGCTGCCTTTTGCAGCCCTCTAGCTCTTTCCTGGGCTGTTTTACAGCCTTTTTAGTGCCCAAAAGTTCGGGTCCCCATTGACTTCAATGGGGTTCGGGTTCGGGACGAAGTTCGGATCGGGTGAGGATCCCGAACCCGAACATTTCCGGGAAGTTCGGCCGAACTTCTCGAACCCGAACATCCAGGTGTTCGCTCAACTCTAATTACAAGCCAAAAAGGCATAAGGTTTATGAATATGAGCATTTAATAACATTGATCAGGGGGAGGGAGGAAGGGAAGGGGGGGGGGCGGGAAGGGGACGTAGGGAAAGGACTATGTAAGTAGCTTCCATTATGTAGTTGGGGTGGAATGATACCCCTTAATGTGCCCCCTATTAAATCGGGGTACATGATGTATTCAAATACTGGGACGACTGGGACTATCAGTGGAGGGATGGTCCGTTTACAAAAAACAACCAAAGTTTAACTGCTCGTTAAGCCCTAAGGGAGCCACGGTCTTAAGGTCATATATCAATCTAAAAATGTAGGGAATTGGGTCAGCACAACCTGTATGTGGTGCACATCACTATGGCGAAATACATATACAAACGAAAAATACAAATGTGATAGCACTCTACATCCAGCAATTTGCCTCCATGCTGGATGAGGCATTGGTGTACATTTTGGCCAAAGCATAGTAAGCCACTCACCACGTCAAGGTCGCCTCTATTTGAGTGGTCCCTAACACCCAATTCCCCACATTTTTTCTTTGTAGTATGTATTGGAGGCGTGGCGATCTCCTTGGAGTCATTGCACACCTGACCAGTCAATCTGTCCTGGAGGCTGGTTTTAAAGTCAGTATAAAACTGAGTCTGCTTATATAGAACCTACCAGTAGCCATTTGGCTCCAGGAGAAGTATATGGTGGGCTCAGCGTGCATGTTGGTACTTGCATCCCTGGATCCGATGAAAGCTGTAATGGCACCGGACGGGGTTAAAAGCAGAGTGTGCTTGGCGTGCATGCTGACCTGCATTCCCTGGATTTTGTGTGGCTGTCATGGCCCATAAACAGGTAGAAACTAGTGTTAGGGACCACTCAAATAGAGGCGACCTTGACGTGGTGAGTGGCTTACTACGCTTTGGCCAAAATGTACACCAATGCCTCATCCAGCATGGAGGCAAATTGCTGGATGTAGAGTGCTATCACATTTGTATTTTTCGTTCATATATCAATCTAGCTTCCCTCTGTAGGATGATTCTGTCCCAGTCTCCCCCTCTTGTTGGTGGATTCACTTTATCAATGGCCATGAAAGAAAGACGGCCATGGCCGTTGTGAGAGTTGTGGACGTGTTTGGCCACATCGCTAAGGTGTTCACCTACTCGCCTACGGAATTCACGGATTGTTTTGCCAATGTATTCTTTCCCACATTGGCAGACAATCCGGTAAATAACCCCCCCGGGTCTTGCAGTTCATAAAGTCGCGAATGGTAAATTCCTTGCCCGTAACATTACTCCTGAAAGATTTGCCAGTTGTAATGTGTGGGCAGGCGATGCAACCACTGCATCGGTAACAGCCATGGTTGGGGTTCTTAAGCCAAGCACAGCCCAACGATGGTTGTGGGGTGTATTGGCTATGAACCAGCCGATCCTTGAGGCTTCTTCCGCGTCCATAGGATATGCTTGGAGTTTCACCGAGCACCTCCCTCAGATCCGGGTCCATCAAGAGGATATGCCAGTGTTGGTTGATTATCTCCCTGATGGATTGGGCTGCGCCATCATACGAGGTTATTAGGCGGGTTAGTTTATTGGATTGTACTGGTTTCTGTTTGGGAGTGAGGAGGGTAGAGCGGTCTTCACTCAGGGCTGATCTAAATGCTGCTTTGAGTACCTGATCGGGGTAGCCTCTAGACAAGAATCTTTGGCGAAGATCAGCCGCTTGGTGCAGAAATTCTCTCTTATTTGAACAATTCCGTCGTAGACGTAGGTATTGTCCCTTAGGGATCCCGCGCTTTAAAGCAAGCGGGTGTTCACTTTCCCAGCGAATGAGCGAGTTGGTTGAGTTGGGCTTTCTGTATATAGAAGTACCCAACTCACCCATCTGGCCCTTGGTGATTAGGACATCCAAAAAGGGCAGGGCCTGTGCATCTGATTCATATGTGAAACGGAGCCCTATCTCATTTTTGTTGTGCTCCGTCACAAAAAACTCAAAGGATTGCTTGGTGCCATGCCATATGACAAAGATATCGTCAATGTACCGTGCCCACAGTCCTATGGGCTCGGTAAGGAAGATACTGTCATCAGTGAAGACCAGGGTTGCCTCCCACCAGCCCAAGAACAAATTTGCATACGATGGGGCACAGGGGCTCCCCATCGCGGTGCCCCTGAGCTGGTGGTAGATCCGCCCATTAAATGAAAATACATTTCTGGTCAACGTGAATTCCAGTAGCTGGAGGATTACCTGACTGTGGGCACGGTACTGACAACCTCTCGTTTGGAGGAAAAATTGTACAGCCTTGAGGCCCAATTCATGAGGAATGCTGGAATAAAGTGCTTCCACGTCGATGCTGGCAATTAAATCATCCGCATCGACGTGGACCCCCTCCAGTCGTTTAAGTAGGTCCGTGGTATCGCGTGTGTAGGATGGTAGAGCTACAACAAAAGGGGCCAGGATCTGATCTAAATATATGCCCACCTGCTGGCAAAGATTGCCTACCCCTGATACGATAGGACGCCCTTTGAGGGGTGATACCCCTTTGTGGAGCTTGGGCAGGCAATAAAACGTTGCCTGTCTAGGGAATGTGGGGAACATGAATTGATATTCGTCCCTTGTAATCACGTTAGATTTAAGGGCCTCCTCCAAAATATCCCTGAGCTCCCTTTTGTATTCCTCAATTGGATCTCGAAGTAAAATCTCATAGGTGTTAGTGTCCTTCAATATTGAGTTACACATCTGACGGTATTGTTCGTTGTCCATCATCACTACATTGCCCCCCTTGTCAGAGGGTTTGATCACCACTGACAGATCATGTTCGAGGTTGGACAATGCAGTGGCCATGGCACGATCACAATTAGATCTTTGTTTTGAAGGGGTCAACTCCCCTATCTCAGTGGTCACCAAGTCTAAAAACACGTCTATACAGGATACCTCACTGGTAGGAGGAGGCATTTTCTTGCTCTTGGATTTAAGATTAGAGAATGGTCCCGTGCCTTCACTCAGTGAAAGATCGTTGTCTAAATTAAAGAGAAGACGTACGTCTGGCAGAATATCTAGGGGTATGCCGAGTTCACGACATTGCCGCCTGTCTTGGAGCCGAAAGTGTTTGTGCCACCCAAGTTTCCCCATAAACAAATTTATATCTTTGACTGTGTGGAATTTATTAAACTTCGGTGTCGGCACAAAAGACAGGCCCAGTTCAAGGACTCAGATCTCCGTTTGGTCTAGGGACCGTGAAGAGAGGTTTACTACTTGTGGGCCTCTTATTGCGGGGGTCTCGGTGGTTGTAAACGATTTCTTAGGGGGTACACTGGGGCCTGGTTGGTGGTCCCTGGATTGAATGTGCCTTGGTTGCTGAGGCCTAAAAAACGTGAATCCTGACCCCTGTACCTACCACTATAGCGGCCTCGGCCGGTACCTCCACCTTTGGCGTATCTACTGCGAGTATTGTACCCCCCTTCCCTGTCTGAATCTGAGAGATCAGTCTCAGTGGATGATTGGTCAGTGAGTTCACCTGTGATATTCTTTGGAGTTATTGAGGTATATATTCGATTCTCTTTAAAGTCCGCTAGGTCCCTAACAAACTGCCGGTGCTTCCTTTCTTTTAAGTGATATTGAAATTTTTCCAGAGTATTTTGCAGTTGTTTTTCTTTATTGCCGAATTCTATTTCTTGGGAAAAAGTCTGAACTACAGTCATGTGAAAAAATTAGGACACCCTTTGAAAGCATGTGGTTTTTTGTAACATTTTTAATAAATGGTTATTTCATCTCCGTTTCAACAATACAGAGAGATTAAAGTAATCCAACTAAACAAAGAAAACTGAAGAAAAGTCTTTTCAAGATCTTCTGTAAATGTCATTCTACAAAAATGGCTATTCTAACTGAGGAAAAAGATAGGACACCCTCACATGTATTCCCTCTTAAATTGGCTCAGATCTCACACAGGTATATCACACCAGGTGCACATAATTAGTAGATCGTTACTCTGCATGTTGAATGAGGCTTGCCCTATTTAAACCTCAGACATTTAGTTTGGTGTGCTCCTGACTGTTGAAGTGAGAGTGAGCACCATGGTGAGAGCAAAAGAGCTGTCAGAGGACTTCAGAAAAAAGATTGTAGCAGCCTATGAGTCTGGGAAGGGATTTAAAAAGATCTCAAAAGATTTTGAAATCAGCCATTCCACTGTCCGGAAGATAGTCTACAAGTGGAGGGCTTTCAAAACAACTGCCAACATGCCCAGGACTGGTCGCCCCAGCAAGTTCACCCCAAGAGCAGACCGCAAGATGCTAAAAGAGGTATCCAAAAACCCTAAAGTGTCATCTCGAGAACTACAGCAGGCTCTGGCTACTGTTGATGTAGAAGTACATGCCTCTACAATCAGAAAGAGACTGTACAAGTTTAACTTGCATGGGAGGTGTGCAAGGAGGAAACCTTTGCTTTCCAAGAGAAACATCGAGGCCAGACTGACATTTGCCAGCGATAAAGTAGACAAAGACCAGGACTTCTGGAATAATGTTCTTTGGACAGATGAGTCCAAAATTGAATTATTTGGACACAACAGCAGAGGACATGTTTGGCGTAAACCAAACACAGCATTCCAAGAAAAGAACCTCATACCAACTGTGAAGCATGGAGGTGGAAGTGTCATGGTTTGGGGCTGCTTTGCTGCAGCAGGACCTGGTCAGCTCACCATCATAGAATCCACGATGAATTCTACTGTGTATCAGAAGGTGCTTGAAGAACATGTGAGACCATCAGTTAGAAAATTAAAGCTGAAGCGGAACTGGACCATGCAACATGACAATGACCCAAAACATACTAGTAAATCAACCAAAGATTGGCTGAAAAAGAAGAAATGGAGAGTCCTGGAATGGCCAAGTCAAAGTCCAGATTTGAATCCCATTGAGATGCTGTGGGGTGACTTGAAAAGGGCTGTACGTGCAAGAAACCCCTCAAACATCTCACAGCTGAAAAAGTTCTGCATTGAGGAGTGGGGTAAAATTTCCTCAGACCGATGTCGAAGACTGGTAGATGGCTACAAGAACCGTCTCACTGCAGTTATTTCAGCCAAAGGAGGTAACACTCGCTATTAGGGGCAAGGGTGTCCTATCTTTTTCCTCAGTTAGAATAGGCATTTTTGTAGAATGACATTTACAGAAGATCTTGAAAAGACTTTTCTTCAGTTTTCTTTGTTTAGTCGGATTACTTTAATCTCTCTGTATTGTTGAAACGGAGATGAAATAACCATTTATTAAAAATGTTACAAAAAACCACATGCTTTCAAAGGGTGTCCTAATTTTTTCACAAGACTGTATTTCTATGTTCTCGTTCAGCCTTTTATTGTGCTGTTCCAGACTATTTTTTTCCTCAGTGAGTAATAATTGCATTAAACGCAGGGAACTGTCCGTAGCCTCTTTTTCCCATCTAGTTAAGAACCCTGGATTTCTAAATCGTGGCGCAGGTAGTATAGGGATGCGGAGGCCACGAGGCACTATTTTATGTTTTAAATAATTCTCTAGACCTTGGACCTCCCATCAGGAGGTGATTTGGTTCTTGTATGTTGTGGTGAGGTCTTTGAAAGCTGCCTGGAAAGAAGGAGTGTATTTCTTTTGTTCAAATTGTTTTTCTGAAAAAATGTCTTTTGCCTCTATCAACCAATTGTTGTTAGAAAACCTGCCGTGCTATTGTGAAATATACGAATAATTATATGTAGGGTAGTTGGGATTTATAGATATTGGCGCTCCCACTAACAATTTAATGAACAATAGAGAATTTGGGAGAGCTTAAAATATAACTTTTACTATTAGTTTATATAAAATATATAGTGCCACAAACAGATGCTTGAGATATGGCTAAAATTTATGGAACAGTCTTACCATTCAGACGCCCCCTGGTAGGGATCAGCCTAGCGTGGTGGAAATAATACCGCGTCTGGGCCGAGAGTTAGATGTAGTTGTAGGTAATTGCAAGATGTAGACTGGTGCAGGGAACCACTGTCCCTAGTAGGCCCTAATTGGGGAAGGGGGCAATGCTAGTGTTCACCTGCCTATCTACACAGAGTTCCTACCCCGCAAGGGGCGGCCCTGTCTGGATACCTTACCCTAGATTGGGCGGGTATCCCTATTAATGCCCAATAGGATGGTTCCCAATGTGTCACGTTTCAAGTGATAAATCATCAGGGGAAGAGATCCAAAATGTGCAAAAGTAATCCTGCAAGGAAAAATATATTTAACATGAGGATCTTGAAAAAAAAAAAAAAGGGGGGGGTTCACATATATTGGGAACTAGAAGAAAAATGGAACAGGGACATACCTTAGATCAGTGGATCACTAGAATTGAAAAGAAAGCGACATTGATGGTCCTAAAGGAAGGAGGACCCCACAGATTCTTTGAAGAGGGGCGCCTCTGGGGCAGCTGATCTGATGTTATCAGCTGCACACCGAATTGCCATGAGGACGCTGTATTTAAACAGCAGAGCGCGCGCCCTGTATCTAGCGACCGCCTCTGGGGGTGGGATGGTCCGGTCACGTGATCGGAACACTACACCCCATCGGCAGGTGCGGCCATCCAATGGACCGCACCGCACCAAGCCGTGGAGCGCAGCGCAACGTCCGTTTACGTGCAATTAGGGCCTACTAGGGACAGTGGTTCCCTGCACCAGTCTACATCTTGCAATTACCTACAACTACATCTAACTCTCGGCCCAGACGCGGTATTATTTCCACCACGCTAGGCTGATCCCTACCAGGGGGCGTCTGAATGGTAAGACTGTTCCATAAATTTTAGCCATATCTCAAGCATCTGTTTGTGGCGCTATATATTTTATATAAACTAATAGTAAAAGTTATATTTTAAGCTCTCCCAAATTCTCTATTGTTCATTAAATTGTTAGTGGGAGCGCCAATATCTATAAATCCCAACTACCCTACATATAATTATTACTATGAGGGTCCATTCACCCGTCCGTAAGTGTTTTGCGGATCCGCAAAACACGGACACCAGGCAATGTGCATTCCGCAATTTGTGGACCGCACATTGCCGGCACTATAATAGAAAATGCCTAATCTTGTCTGCAAATGCGGACAAGAATAGAACATGTTCTATTTTTTTGCGGAAACGGAAGCACAGATGCGGAAGTGCGGATCCGCAAATACGGATGTGGATCCGCAAATGCGGATGCGGACAGCACATTCCGGCCCCATTGAAAATGAATGGGTCTGCACCCGTTTCGCCAAACTGCGGAACGGATGCGGACCCATTTTGCGGACGTGTGAATCGAAAAGATATCCCTCAAAATGAAAATAAATTTAATTATTAAAGTTAAGCAAAAAGCATAGATGTGGTCGGCAATAACAAGTGCTCGGCGGCACCAAATCAGAAATATGTCCATATGTCCTACCACAATCCGGGGGGTTCCAGTGCACATCGATGAATCCCGGAGGGAAAGCAAAAAACATCTATCCCTGAGCTAGATGATGATGTGGTATTGAAGGACAGGGTGGGCAAAGAACTGTCCCTGATATTGCCCTACAGGGGGGTGCTATTCTGGCCCTGATAGCCTAACCACAGACCACCCGTCCTGATAAGAGTGACCCCGTCCGGAACCTTACCCTATATAAAAATGGCCCTAGTAAGCCCCTAGACTTCCAGGTGATCACTATATAGATCTATGTGTTTTTGACTCATAAAAGTATTAGTATATCGCACCCCTCTGTGTATCACACCTATCGATAGCACACCTATACCAGTCCTTAAAATTACTTTTGTGGCCCTATTAGCTAGCGTTTGGTGTCCCTAACAACCTGTCCCTGCTCCACACAGCAACCTCTCCCTTCACTGGCAAAACACTGAATGTAAAATGGCGGCCAGATTTACATTTATAAGGTTTATTTATAAGGTAGGAGGTATGTCCATGTGCTGAAATGTCTCAATTGGCTGTCCTGTACCACCTGATGGATGTGTCATGGGTCAAAATTCTTCACAATGTAAAAGAATATGGCGGGCGCGAATTTCTCCATATGTTCGCATGTTCGGCGAATCGCGAACACGCAAAGTTTGCCGCTAAACGACCCCCGGGCGAACCGCAAGGCCATCTCTACTTGTGATATGTCCATGAGTTGTGTCAAATCTACGGCCACCATTACATTACAAAAACAAAGCCAGTCCCACCATTAATAGTCAATTCAAAGTCAGACCACACAGCCATGCTATACTGTATAGCTCATGGTGAGAGGTGGCCAACACTAAACTGCCTCTCCTGCTTCCCAATATATAGACATGGGCCCTTATTTATCAATGTGTTTGGCATATAATGCACCTTTTTAAAAGTCACAGAATTGCTCATGGCAGTAGTTAAAAGATCTTTTGTTCAAAATCACCACATTTATAAGAGAGCATAAACTATACATTTGACACAACTCTTGCTAACTATCCTCTTTAGCTGCGTAATCAGGAATGGAGCCAAGGGTCAGCACCAGGAGAGAGGTCAGGATGCATTAGGCCAGAGAACAAGACAGGAGTCAGAACAAGAAACACAAGTGAGAGTAGGGAAGGAGCGGCAAGACGATTCCCTTGTAAAGGGATTCTCTAGAACTTAGATCTTGTTGATCTATTCTCAGGATAGGTCATCAATATCAGAATGAGGGGGAAGGGCACTCATCACTACTGTAGATGGAGTCAGAATCAGAATCCTCCATCCACTTTGTAGTTTCCAACATACTGCAGTTCAGCTGTCATAAAAGGGTCCTGAGCTGCAGTACCTCACTATGGCCACCACACTGTGAACACAGCCTTTTGCTCCTGATGATAGGTGATCAATATCAAATTACCAGAAAATACCTTTTACCTAGTCCACCAGGCCTGACGTCATCTTCAGGCGCCAGTTACCTTAGCAAGTCAATGCTCCATACAGCCATTTCAGGAAAGTTGTGACCTGATCCAGCAGGACCACAGCAAAGGAAGATGTTTGAAGCAGCAGAGGGGAGAGCTTCTGGACGTGTCAGTTGGTATGTCGCCAGGATGCAGGAATGTAGCCAGGCGAAGTGAGTAACAGTGGACCACAGTGTTTTCATGCAGCAACCTTTCTACATTAAGGTTCTTACAGTTCCTAATGGATTCCTATTTGCCTATGCTATGCAATGAGCTCCCCCTAGTGGTGACTGCCTGCAGACAAAGTTTTATCATGCTATGGGGCTCTATTATTTCACTGCAAACCCACTATCTGCAATACATCATGGCGAGAAACCTCCTAGCTTTCATCAGAACATGCACAAACGTTTGTACTACCTCTCTGCGCTTTCATGGTTCACAACTTTTAGAATACTTTGGATTTGTAATTCATAGCTGCAGGCCGTATTCCAGACTTGTAGATCATCTGTGACATAAAAATGTGCCCAACGTTGGATAGAGAGCAGTGAATTGTTTGCATCCATGTAGGGCAGCCAATAAAACTTCTGTTGTTGTTTTTTGCCAGTTGTATATTACGATCAGAACAGTGTGTTCCATCCATATCCTCCATTGGCTGCGGCTCCTGTTGCTTTTGCTACTTTTGATAAATGTTTTGGACGTAATTTAGAGGGCGATAAATGTGAAATATGCACTGGAAATGACCTATAATGTCACCGTAAAGTAATTTGTATATTGTTTAAAGAGTTCTCAGATCAAAGCCTGAGCTCGGGTTTACGTATCGTCGACTAATCCCAGATGTTCTGTGCTTAGCCCGGGGCAGGGAAATGCAAAGTGCAATACATATTTATGAGCCATAAAAAGTAATCATGTGAAAATTAAGTCATTTTAATCACAAAAAAAATAGCAATTAAAGCTGAATGAACTGCACAGTTTACTCTATGCAGTAGCTGCTCAATGTAATATGATGTGAGTGTATGGGTATAGGGAAGAAGGTGGAAACAGGTGTAACTGCTATATCTTAGGCTCCGTTCACACTGGCATCGCAGCTTCCACAACATCCACAATGAACATGATTGATTCTTTATAATGCTGTTACTCATGTCATCTACTTCCAGCTCCATATCCTTCTGGATACTTTTCCTCCTACACGCCTACCTAACCCTTGAATACTATGCCTGGTACCTATTGTGCTACTCCTGATCCTGACTTCTGCCTAGTTACTGACTACACACCTGCCTAACCCTTTGGATATTATTGATCTGTCTTCCAATTCCTGCCCCGGTCAACGTCTTTCTGTTCCAGCTGCGCTGGGTTATCAAAGCAATAGTCACCCAAAAAATTAATGATCATAATGATCAGGTTCGGCAGCCTAGTTAAAGGAAAACCATCTTATCATGTGTTGCTTAGTACTAGAGGTACATCCTTACCGGCTCTGTTCCTGTGCTATTGCTATTGATCTAGATATTGACTTCAGCCTTGTCTCTGACTATGCTCCTGCATATCCTTTTGCTTGGTACCTATAGTGCTATTCCTGCTCTTGACCTCTGCCTATTTCCTGACTACACCTCTATCAAATCCATTAGATACTACCCTTTGGTTACCATTCTTGGTACTTGTAGAGCTACCCCTGGTCCTGACTCCACTTCAGCCTCATCCATGGACTTGTTGCGCCGTCAGTCTTCCTGGTGACAAACCCTGGCTTCGTTCCTTACTACACCACAGCTCTGACAGCACTACTGCCGACAGTCTGTGACTATTCTGCTGACCAGGCCCTGAAAACTCTCTTGTAGCAAAGTCCAAACCTTGTTACAGGGATAGACGGTGAAAACCATAACTTCCAGCAGGCTGTCATCCTTCTTCCCTGTCTGCAGGGGTTCTTTAAATGTCCAGAAACCTTCACAGTCACTATACAACTTTAGTCATATAGTAACTGAAGACAGTGGGGGAGGAAGGGGATGATGCTGCAGTCTTTCTTCTTTAGCTTTAATGCTGTGAGAGGGGAGAGGGAGCACTGGTGTTTATGTGATTGGCAAGGCAAGTATGTGATACAACTAGTATTGGATATCACCAGTATAGGAGACTACCAGTATAGGATACCATCAATATAGGATACCATCAGTATAGGATACCATCAGTACAGGACACTACCAGCAGGGCTGGCGTTAGGGGGGGGGGGGGGGCAAACGGGGGAATTGCCCAGGGCTCCCATTGTCTAAGGGGCCCCCTGCTTCAGTGCTTCTGTTCAGATGAACGTCCGAGGAAGCAAACGGCGGACAGCTGTACAGCTGCACTTTACAATGCAGTGTAAGGTCCCCTCCGTCACATATAAGAGAAATCATTACCACAGTGCTCACAGGACCTGCGATAATGTCAGATGCAGGAGGCGGAGCTCAGCAGAGAAGAGGGGATGAAGGACCTGCGATGACCTCACCATCATGTGACCAGAACTGGAGGCAGAGCTCAGCAGTGCAGTAAAGTAATGAAGAAGAAGACCAGCCGTTTATGTGAAGAAGTATGGATTCAATGTAAGTGCCAGGGAAATGCTGGGAGTTGTAGTCCTCTCCTCTTATACCTCCTGTTATGTAATATCAGAGTACATTACAAGAGGAGGTATGAGGAGAGGACTACAACTCCCAGCATGTCCAGCTTGTTATGTAATATCAGAGTACATTACAAGAGGAGGTATAACAGGAGAGGACTACAACTCTCAGCATGTCCAGGCCATTATTATATAATATCAGGGTACATTACAACACCCTGGATATGCTGGGAGTTGTATACCTCCTCTTATAATGTACTCTGATATTACATAACAGCTTGGACATGCTGGGAGTTGTAGTCTTCTCTTATACCTCCTCTTGTAATGTACTCTGACATTACATACTAGCGGCTTGGACATGCTGGGAAATGTAGTCCCATCCTCTTATACGTCCCCCTGTAATGTGCTCTAATAATAAATAATAATGGCTTAGACATGCTGGGAGTTATAGTCCTCTCCTGTTATACCTCCTGCGGTAATGTGCTCTGAATTAGGGCCTGCATGATGGATAGTGGAGGGTAGTCATCCGCCTAGGGTGCCAATTTGCTACCCATAAAGGGGGGCGCACTCATGGTGATCCAACTTCACAAGCCTCAGGCCGCTAGGGGTACTTTCACACTAGCGACTAGCGTTACAATTTTTTCGGTATTGAGATCCGTCATAGGGGCTCAATACTGGAAAAACCGCTTCAGTTTTGTCCCCATTCATTGTCAATGGGGACAAAACCAGACCTTTTTTTCTGGCGACTCGCCCTGCCCCCCTTTAGTTACTGCAGAGTCGGGCAGCCGCCCGGGGCGCTGTCAAAAGAGGGGCACCGGCAGGGCACAGCAGGAGATGAGCGCTGCGCTTCCATTGTGGAAGCGCTCACTCATCTCCAAAGTCATCTCATCTGTATCGCCGTCCTCAGGACGGCAATACAAATGTCTGTAATGCGGCAGGGCAGTGAGAGGTGTGTCCCCTCCCTGTTCCTCTGATAGGCTGCCAGCACTAGGCCGGCAGCCTATCAGAGGCCGGTGCAGGCGGCGCGATGACGTCATCGCGCCGCCTGAGCCAGCGAGGGACACAGGCCGGAAGAGGCCTGCATTGCATCCTGGAGGAGGTAAGTATAAGTTTATTATTATAATTTTTTATATGTAAAAATGACAATCCTGGCACATAAGGGGGGCTGCTGGCACATAAGGGGGGATACTGGCTACTGGCACAAAAGGGGGGCTGCTGGCACATAAGGGGGGCTACTGGCACATAAGGGGGGCTGCTGGCACATAAGGGGGGCTTCTGCCACAGACATAAGGAGGGCTGCTGGCACAGACATAAGGGGGGCTGCTGGGCTGGAACAGACATAAGGGGGGCTGCTGGGCTGGAACAGACATAAGGGGGGCTGCTGGCACATATGGGGGGCTACTGGCACATAAGGAGGGCTGCTGGCACAGACATAAGGGGGGCTGCTGGCACAGACATAAGGGGCTGCTGGGCTGGAACAGACATAAGGGGGGCTGCTGGCACATAAAGGGGGCTACTGGCTACTGGCACATAAGGGGGGCTGCTGGCACAGACATAAGGGGGGCTGATGGCACAGACAAAAGGGGGGCTGCTGGGCTGGAACAGACATAAGGGGGGTTTCTGGCACATAAGGGGGGCTACTGGCACATAAGGGGGCTACTGGCACAGACATAAGGGGGGCTGCTGGCACAGACATAAGAGGGGCTGCTGGGCTGGAACAGACATAAGGGGGGCTGCTGGCACATAAGGGGGGCTACTGGCTACTGGCACATAAGGGGGGCTACTGGCACATAAGGGATAAGGGGGGCTACTGGCACATAAGGGGGGCTACTGGCACTTGATAGGGGGGCTACTAGCACTTGATAGGGGGGCTACTGGCACTTGATAGGGGGCTACTGGCACATGATAGGGGGGCTACTGGCACATGATAGGGGGCACTCAGGCTACTGGCACATGATGGTGGGGGGCTCTTATTACTGGCACATGATTGGGGGGCATCTATGGGGGCACATCTTACTGGCACATGATATGGGGGCACATCTTACTGGTACATGATTGGGGGGCATCTATTGGGGCACTTATTACTGGCACATTATTGGGTGGCACTATAGGGACATCTACAGAGGCTAAAAAGAAGGGGTATTTTATATGGGGGCTCTGTATAGGGGGATTTTATACTGGGAGGGAAGGAAGAGGCCAGGCCAGGCTGTGCTGCCCATGTGTGGACTGGCAGCCTGGCTGTCACGACCGTCACTGGCAATTTTACTTGCATCCCTGTTCTCTAAAGGGGCGGTTTTAGGGGGGCGGTCCTAGGGGTGGGTGGGTAGGGGCGTGGCCAGGGGAGGGGGGGTGAGTTCCACCACCTTTTCTCAGAGAAAAAAAGCCCTGGACAAAACTGAACTGAACAGAACGGAGTGCACCAGAATGCATTCCGTTCCGTTCTCATATCGGAGAGCATGCTGCGGTTTGCTTTCCGTCCTGGGACCCACAATGCAAGTCAATGGGGACGGATCAGTTTTCTCTGCCACAATAGAAAAAACGGATCCGTCCCCATTGACTTTCAATGGAGTTCATGACGGATCCATCTTGGCAATGTTACAGATAATAAAACCGGATCTGTTCATAACGGATGCAGACGGTTGTATTATCAGTAACGGAAGTGTTTTTGCTGAACCCTGCCGGATCCAGCAAAAACACTAGTGTGAAAGTAGCCTAGGCCTCAAGCCTATGAGGCATTAGAACAGAGCAAGAAGCCGCAATGACATCACTGCAACCTCCTGCTCTGGGTCTCGCATGATGACGTCATCACGTGAGACCCGGAGCAGGATTGGTGATGTCATTGTGACCGCATGCATCGGGACGCAGCAACATAAGCCACAGATAAAACTGTGGTCTGCATCGCAGACAGCAGCGGGGGAACGGGAGGGAGGCAGTTTTTTTTTTTTATACTAAATGTCCACACTGCTGGGGGCACCAGGGAAGGAGACTTGGCACTACTGGGGAGGAATAGAGGAGCATTATATACTGGCGCTACAGGAGAACATTATATATATATATATATATATATATATATTTGTATTCGGGTCAGCTCAAGATAAGTATGCCTACCTACCTACTATGGTAAGCAGTAGTGGTATGCCGAGACTGCTGTACGGAGGGTAGGCTAAAGGAGCCCACCCCATTGAGTAGTTAGAATAAAAGGGGATTTGGGAGGGTGGGGCAGAAACGAGCCGCCGGTAAGGTGAGGAGGAGGCTGCGGCTTATAAGCAGTATAGCCCGCCTCCCCTCACACAAATGCGGCAAATAGCCATTTGCCTATAACTTGTATTTGGGTCGGCTCAAGATAAGTACGCCTACCTACCTACCTGCCTACTATGCTAAGCAGTAGGGGTATGCCGAGACTGCTGTACGGAGGGTAAGCTAAAGGGGCCAAAAATAACAAACATAGCTCAGGGCAATAGTGTTATTAACAAAATTACAATACCAGATTCCTGAAAGCATTAAACATTTCACACTGCGGATTTGGTATATATCGTGCATAACAAGACGACTGCCATCTGCCCAACCTCTCAATAACATGCACTGAGACGTTGTGCTTGGAGGCGGCGAAGCCGCACCATGTGGAAAGGAATGCCCTGTGATGGAACTGGGACTGACCCCAACATTCCTCAATAATATTCGGATGAATTTGAGAAAGTTCTAACAACTCAAAGGCGCAGAACCCAGCCTTAGGCTCCATTCACACGTCCGCAAATGAGTCCGCATCCGTTCCGCAATTTTGCGGAACGGGTGCGGACCCATTCATTTTCTATGGGGACGGAATGGATGCAGACAGCACAAAGTGTGCTGTCTGTATCCGCATTTGCGGAGCGCAGCCCCAATCTTCGGGTCCGCAGCTCCGCAAAAGATAGAACATGTCCTATTCTTGTCCGCAGCTTGCGGACAAGAATAGGCATTTCTATAGGGGTGCCGGGCGGGTGTGTTGCGGAGCCGCAATTTGCGGGTCCGCAACACACCACGGACGTGTGAATGGACCCTTAGCAGAAGAGCATCCCCTGGGGTTGCTTCGGTAAAGCGCGTCTAATCCTGCACTGCCATAACTGGGCACCACTTATTACCAGTGGGGAAGTATCTAACCTCTGTGAGCTGACCCGCTCGGGCCGTCTTTGTGGACGTTAAAGTAAGAACTTAGCATGACCCATCCCATGACAGCTGATCCTTCCTCAGATAGCTCTTGCATGTTGTGGCGCAGGTGAACTCGCCTGGTCTGAGGAAGCCGTAGAAGGCTAGGTACATGGTTGTCTTGATCAATAAACTAGTGTGCTTACTGAAGGGGTTTTGCGTAGTTTATCTGAAAGCAATCTGAACATTGACCCTGTAAATGGCTGTCGTGTAGGGCGGGCCACAGCGGACCTCTTCTGGATACCCTACAGTAGCATTCTAATTGGATGGGCTGAAAACAAGGAGGGTTGATTAGGATGCCGTAGATACAAATGATGTTGACCCAGTCGGGTATAACTTAATAGTGCTAAATGACAGCTTGTGGTGAGAGTGGCAAAAATGCGGCAAAGGCCAGTAGGTAAGAGATGTTGCCCACTCCTGCCGAAGAATGGGTTCTCTTAAAATTACAGAACGAGGTCCTTGCCTTCTTATATAGCCTCAGGGTGTTACAGGACAGGGCTTTAGTCATAAGGGACCTGGCGGTGGCGAAATGAGCCGTTAGTCCATCACTAGCTGGTCGAGCCTGGGCACTGGTGATGGTACGTGGTCTGCTTGTGGAGAGACCTGCAAAAAGAGAAGAGCCAATAGCCCTGTATGGAAACCTGCTAAAAGACCATTGATAACATACTGTACCCAGTCTGCAAGTGGATGGGACCCTAACAGGATAAGACAACATCTCTGTACAGACTAAAGGCTAAGACAAACTCTGGTATGCTGAGTTTCTATTCAACCTCACATCCTTAGATTTGAGGACCCCCGAGACCTCCCCACAGACTATGGTCTTGTTGTCTGGCGCCTCATGAGCTGTTATGAGTAAGGACGCTAAGTTCACGTCCTTGCCGCCAATTATTTCCTGTCGAATGTTGGCTGGAACGAAGTGGAACGGTGCGATAGGGGGTACAGAACCTGACCCAACAGCAACCCTAGCCTGGAGGCTAGAAGAACCTGACGGACTTTGGCACACCAAACGGGCAGCTGTATCACCTGCCTCGACCGACTCTAGCTGGCCTGAAAGTTCAACATTGATGATGCCATGGAGTTGATGGCCACGTGCAGTTGCGTAAGCGAGGTCTGAATAGTGTCCATGGACACCACCTGCGGATTTTGGACCTCCGGAACTGAAGACAGAAGACGAAACAGTTCCGCCTTCCTTGCAGAAGCTGGAAATGGAATGCCTCTTTTGGATAACTCTGCCATCAGCTTGGGCACAGTCCATGACCTTAATGATGGTGTGGAGTCTCTAGCGGAATGTGACACCACGCTCCCACGGGATGATGATGTATCGCCAATCAATGATTCTTGAGACATCCTACTAAAACACAACATGACTAATGCAGAAGATGAATACCCAACACCAGTTTGTGCCATTCACCAGTATCACGGACCACCGATGTGCCAAGAACCGCCGTACCAGCACACGAGATGCCGTCCAGCATGCAGAGCACCCCTTCACCGAAGTGACTGAATATGGGAAGATGTGTACATAGCAGAATAGAATGTGACCTAAGTAGCCTTGCAAGCCCGGAACGAGTGTAGAGACATGAGAGTGGACGAGGCATACAGTGTAGGACCGTATCCTGTGGTCGTGACAGGACTTAACGTGTCTGTAGACGTGACAGACGTATTGAATTGATGCCTGTAGTCGTGACAGGACTTAAACGTGCCGTGCATTGGGTGGATAGAAGGAACCATGAACCTATGGACGCATATATGAAAGAAAAACCTGTAGACAATTGACCCAATAATTGATAAGTAACGCACTGCTTGAGATGACCCCACTAGAGAAGATGATGTGCAATCAACTTGCGACACACGCTGCGGAACCTTAAAGAGTCCCCTTGTATTTGATTTTTTTTTTCTTGATGATATGATTTTTGATATGATTTTTGCGGGATGAGATGATGGTTTTATTGGCACTATTTTGGGGTGCATATAACTTTTTGATTGCTTACTATTACACTTTTTGTGATGTAAGGTGACAAAAAAATTGTTTATTTAGCACAGTTTTTATTTTAAATTTTATACGGTGTTCATCTGAGGGGGTTAGGTCATGTGATATTTTTATAGAGCTGGTCTATACGGATGCAGCGATACCTAATATGTATACTTTTTATTTATTTATTTAAGTTTTACACAATAATATCATTTTTGAACCAAAATAAAAATCATGTTTTAGTGTCTCCATATTCTGAGAGCCATAGTTTTTTCATTTTTTGGGCGATTATCAAATTTTTTGCGGGATGAGATGACGGTTTGATTGGCACTATTTTGGGGTGCATATGACTTTTTGATCGCTTGCTATTACACTTTTTGTGATGTAAGGTGACAAAAAATGGTTTATTTAGCACAGTTTTTATTTTTTATTTTTTACGGTGTTCATCTGAGGGGTTAGGTCATGTATTATGTTTATAGAGTCGGTCGATACGGACGCGGCGATACCTAATATGTATACTTCCCCCCCCCCCTATTTTTTACCAATTTTTTTTAACTTTATTTGGGGAAAATGAAGTTTTTTGTTTATTTTTACTTGAAACTTTTAATTTTTTGGGGGGAAAACTTTATTTTTTCTACTTTTTTTTCACTTTATTTTTTGTCCCACTTGAACTTTGGGGGTCTAATCCTTTACAATGCATTCCAATACTTCTGTATTGGAATGCATTGGCTGTATGAGTAATACAGTGAGTATTTCATACAGCTTCCAGCCTGTGAGATCCAGGGGGCTGGATCTCACAGGCTTGTCACCGGAAGGCAGCGCGATGCCTTCCTTAGGCATCGGGTCCCCCCCACAGCCCCATTGGGACCCGATGGCACCGCCTACTACCGCCGCCCGCACAATAAAAAGCCGCAAACCGCAGGTCTGAATTGACCTGCGGTTTGCGGCGATCGCCGACACGGGGGGGGGGGGGGGTTGTCACGGGACCCCCCCACGCATTTAGCTATGGTGCTTGCTCAATGCATCCCTAAGGGGTTAAATTGCCAATTTTTTCTTTTTTTTCTCAACCCACACCCAATTATTATTATTTTTTCTTTGAACCACTATCACCTGCTGCCTGCAGGCTCCAGCAGACCAGATGAATCAAGAGCCTACCAGAAGCAAAACAGCCTTGCATGCACCCCTGCATCACTACGAGCGCGGCGGCCCGTGCTATACATTACAATGTGTCGAGAGCGGAGTAGCGCTGACTCCTGCAACCTGAGAGAATGCCGCATGGGGAGCCGATGCTGCCAGGCAGAAACATTCCGGTGCAGTGGTGCTCCCTTACCTAAAGGAGCCGACATACCGCCGGCCAGACTGAGAGGACGAAAGACCGCAGTAAGTCACTTACATTCATGAATCAGGAAAAGCAATGCAACCAAGGTCCCTGTGCAGCCAGACATAAGCCTGATGGGACTGAATATAGCCTATGTACTGCCCCGTCCTATGATGTAACAATACTGGATATACATCTAAAACACTCATCATCTTTTTTAACCCTTTTAATTTATTATTAGTATACAAAGTGTGCTGTCTGTATCCGCATTTGCGGAGCGCAGCCCCAATCTTCGGGTCCGCAGCTCCGCAAAAGATAGAACATGTCCTATTCTTGTCCGCAGCTTGCGGACAAGAATAGGCATTTCTATAGGGGTGCCGGGCGGGTGTGTTGCGGAGCCGCAATTTGCGGGTCCGCAACACACCACGGACGTGTGAATGGACCCTTAGCAGAAGAGCATCCCCTGGGGTTGCTTCGGTAAAGCGCGTCTAATCCTGCACTGCCATAACTGGGCACCACTTATTACCAGTGGGGAAGTATCTAACCTCTGTGAGCTGACCCGCTCGGGCCGTCTTTGTGGACGTTAAAGTAAGAACTTAGCATGACCCATCCCATGACAGCTGATCCTTCCTCAGATAGCTCTTGCATGTTGTGGCGCAGGTGAACTCGCCTGGTCTGAGGAAGCCGTAGAAGGCTAGGTACATGGTTGTCTTGATCAATAAACTAGTGTGCTTACTGAAGGGGTTTTGCGTAGTTTATCTGAAAGCAATCTGAACATTGACCCTGTAAATGGCTGTCGTGTAGGGCGGGCCACAGCGGACCTCTTCTGGATACCCTACAGTAGCATTCTAATTGGATGGGCTGAAAACAAGGAGGGTTGATTAGGATGCCGTAGATACAAATGATGTTGACCCAGTCGGGTATAACTTAATAGTGCTAAATGACAGCTTGTGGTGAGAGTGGCAAAAATGCGGCAAAGGCCAGTAGGTAAGAGATGTTGCCCACTCCTGCCGAAGAATGGGTTCTCTTAAAATTACAGAACGAGGTCCTTGCCTTCTTATATAGCCTCAGGGTGTTACAGGACAGGGCTTTAGTCATAAGGGACCTGGCGGTGGCGAAATGAGCCGTTAGTCCATCACTAGCTGGTCGAGCCTGGGCACTGGTGATGGTACGTGGTCTGCTTGTGGAGAGACCTGCAAAAAGAGAAGAGCCAATAGCCCTGTATGGAAACCTGCTAAAAGACCATTGATAACATACTGTACCCAGTCTGCAAGTGGATGGGACCCTAACAGGATAAGACAACATCTCTGTACAGACTAAAGGCTAAGACAAACTCTGGTATGCTGAGTTTCTATTCAACCTCACATCCTTAGATTTGAGGACCCCCGAGACCTCCCCACAGACTATGGTCTTGTTGTCTGGCGCCTCATGAGCTGTTATGAGTAAGGACGCTAAGTTCACGTCCTTGCCGCCAATTATTTCCTGTCGAATGTTGGCTGGAACGAAGTGGAACGGTGCGATAGGGGGTACAGAACCTGACCCAACAGCAACCCTAGCCTGGAGGCTAGAAGAACCTGACGGACTTTGGCACACCAAACGGGCAGCTGTATCACCTGCCTCGACCGACTCTAGCTGGCCTGAAAGTTCAACATTGATGATGCCATGGAGTTGATGGCCACGTGCAGTTGCGTAAGCGAGGTCTGAATAGTGTCCATGGACACCACCTGCGGATTTTGGACCTCCGGAACTGAAGACAGAAGACGAAACAGTTCCGCCTTCCTTGCAGAAGCTGGAAATGGAATGCCTCTTTTGGATAACTCTGCCATCAGCTTGGGCACAGTCCATGACCTTAATGATGGTGTGGAGTCTCTAGCGGAATGTGACACCACGCTCCCACGGGATGATGATGTATCGCCAATCAATGATTCTTGAGACATCCTACTAAAACACAACATGACTAATGCAGAAGATGAATACCCAACACCAGTTTGTGCCATTCACCAGTATCACGGACCACCGATGTGCCAAGAACCGCCGTACCAGCACACGAGATGCCGTCCAGCATGCAGAGCACCCCTTCACCGAAGTGACTGAATATGGGAAGATGTGTACATAGCAGAATAGAATGTGACCTAAGTAGCCTTGCAAGCCCGGAACGAGTGTAGAGACATGAGAGTGGACGAGGCATACAGTGTAGGACCGTATCCTGTGGTCGTGACAGGACTTAACGTGTCTGTAGACGTGACAGACGTATTGAATTGATGCCTGTAGTCGTGACAGGACTTAAACGTGCCGTGCATTGGGTGGATAGAAGGAACCATGAACCTATGGACGCATATATGAAAGAAAAACCTGTAGACAATTGACCCAATAATTGATAAGTAACGCACTGCTTGAGATGACCCCACTAGAGAAGATGATGTGCAATCAACTTGCGACACACGCTGCGGAACCTTAAAGAGTCCCCTTGTATTTGATTTTTTTTTTCTTGATGATATGATTTTTGATATGATTTTTGCGGGATGAGATGATGGTTTTATTGGCACTATTTTGGGGTGCATATAACTTTTTGATTGCTTACTATTACACTTTTTGTGATGTAAGGTGACAAAAAAATTGTTTATTTAGCACAGTTTTTATTTTAAATTTTATACGGTGTTCATCTGAGGGGGTTAGGTCATGTGATATTTTTAAAGAGCTGGTCTATACGGATGCAGCGATACCTAATATGTATACTTTTTATTTATTTATTTAAGTTTTACACAATAATATCATTTTTGAACCAAAATAAAAATCATGTTTTAGTGTCTCCATATTCTGAGAGCCATAGTTTTTTCATTTTTTGGGCGATTATCAAATTTTTTGCGGGATGAGATGACGGTTTGATTGGCACTATTTTGGGGTGCATATGACTTTTTGATCGCTTGCTATTACACTTTTTGTGATGTAAGGTGACAAAAAATGGTTTATTTAGCACAGTTTTTATTTTTTATTTTTTACGGTGTTCATCTGAGGGGTTAGGTCATGTATTATGTTTATAGAGTCGGTCGATACGGACGCGGCGATACCTAATATGTATACTTCCCCCCCCCCCCCTATTTTTTACCAATTTTTTTTAACTTTATTTGGGGAAAATGAAGTTTTTTGTTTATTTTTACTTGAAACTTTTAATTTTTTGGGGGGAAAACTTTATTTTTTCTACTTTTTTTTCACTTTATTTTTTGTCCCACTTGAACTTTGGGGGTCTAATCCTTTACAATGCATTCCAATACTTCTGTATTGGAATGCATTGGCTGTATGAGTAATACAGTGAGTATTTCATACAGCTTCCAGCCTGTGAGATCCAGGGGGCTGGATCTCACAGGCTTGTCACCGGAAGGCAGCGCGATGCCTTCCTTAGGCATCGGGTCCCCCCCACAGCCCCATTGGGACCCGATGGCACCGCCTACTACCGCCGCCCGCACAATAAAAAGCCGCAAACCGCAGGTCTGAATTGACCTGCGGTTTGCGGCGATCGCCGACACAGGGGGGGGGGGGGTTGTCACGGGACCCCCCCACGCATTTAGCTATGGTGCTTGCTCAATGCATCCCTAAGGGGTTAAATTGCCAATTTTTTCTTTTTTTTCTCAACCCACACCCAATTATTATTATTTTTTCTTTGAACCACTATCACCTGCTGCCTGCAGGCTCCAGCAGACCAGATGAATCAAGAGCCTACCAGAAGCAAAACAGCCTTGCATGCACCCCTGCATCACTACGAGCGCGGCGGCCCGTGCTATACATTACAATGTGTCGAGAGCGGAGTAGCGCTGACTCCTGCAACCTGAGAGAATGCCGCATGGGGAGCCGATGCTGCCAGGCAGAAACATTCCGGTGCAGTGGTGCTCCCTTACCTAAAGGAGCCGACATACCGCCGGCCAGACTGAGAGGACGAAAGACCGCAGTAAGTCACTTACATTCATGAATCAGGAAAAGCAATGCAACCAAGGTCCCTGTGCAGCCAGACATAAGCCTGATGGGACTGAATATAGCCTATGTACTGCCCCGTCCTATGATGTAACAATACTGGATATACATCTAAAACACTCATCATCTTTTTTAACCCTTTTAATTTATTATTATTTTCTTTTTTTCTGTAAAACGCCTTTATCCCCCCTTTTTTTTTTTTACCACTGTAATACTACACAACCATAACTAGAATGTATCAAGACATGACAGGCAAATGTAAGCTGTAATAACACCATCAACCAGCAGATGGCATGCTGGGACAACCTAAGGCAGCAGAGCGCGGCTCTGAACACATGGAAGCCGACTCTGCCGACTCTGCCGCCTGCCGAGACGTGCAGATCCCTCCCCCCCTGCCCAGGAATAAAGCCTCAAGGCCCCGATCTTACCGCTGGAAGACGTGAACGCTGGGATCTAGACACCGATGCCGATGAGAGGCAGAGACCGCATACTCACGTGCGTACAGGCGCCCGGAAGTGACGGAGAAACGAGCCGCCGGTAAGGTGGTGAGGAGGCTGCGGCTTATAAGCAGTATAGCCCCGCCTCCCCTCACACAAATGCGGCAAATAGCCATTTGCCTATAACATATATTTTGGCACTACATATATTTTGGCACTATGGGGGGAGCATTATATATTGGAACTAGTGGGGGGCACTACAGGGGGACATTAGAGCCACTGGGAGCATTATGGTTATATTATTACTACTAAAGTACTATAGGGGCGTTATTATTATTTGATGCAATAATAGGATACCACTAGTACCACTAGTATAGGACACCACTAGTATAGGACACCACTAGTATAGGACACCAATAATATATAGGACACTACCAGTATAGGATACCATCAGTATAGGGCACCACTAGTATAGGACACTACCAATATATAGGACACCATCAATATATAGGACACTACCAGTATAGTATAGCACTAGTATAGGATACCATCAGTATAGGGCACTACCAGTATAGGATACCACTAGTACAGGACACCACCAATATATAGGACACTACTAGTATAGGATACCACTAGTATAGGATACCACTAGTATAGGACACCACCAATATATAGGACACCACCAATATATAGGACACTACCAGTATAGTATAGCACTAGTATAGGATACCATCAGTATAGGGCACTACCAGTATAGGATACCACTAGTACAGGACACCACCAATATATAGGACACCACCAGTAGCACACAAGGGATTTGTCGTCAAGTTGTTCATGGCAAAATAATGATTCACCCTAGCCCATCTCTACACTGAGTGACGGCAACTAAGAAAACCCCCCACACACTGATAATTGTTTTAATTCCATGAGAGTAAAAATAAAACTGCAGCATGCATCATCGAATGACGAGAATTACCGTAGTCAGTGGAGACGCAAAAGAATTACATCTATTATAAGTGAAGAAAAAAAAACATCTGTGTTGGATCCATATTCGATCCATGGTTTGGGACAATAAAGATCATCTAATAATATATATTTAGAATTCAGATGATACAGTATCTAGTGTTGAGCGAAGTTTACAAAAATTAGATTCGGCTGCTTCGCCGAATTTCACAAAGAAATTTCCTTTGTAATGAATTACTTCATCATGAAGTGAATTTCCTTGTAAGTAGCAGTTCCCATCATTACTCCCCCCCCCCCCCATCATTGAATACCCTCAGATGCTGCGTTCATCGCTGATCACAGCCAGTGGCGACTCTAGGAACAATATATAGGGGGGGCACATAAGATACCACAGTCAAAAATGGGGGGCACTAATAATTTTCACGAAAAACGAAATAAGTATATACTGTATAAATAAGATTACAAAATACAACAGTATTGTGGTATGCAGGGATACCTTTATAATAAAAACAGTTTACTTACAAAAGAGGCTATTCAGTCATCTGCTGTGCTGTCCTCTGCTTGCTTCCGCAGATTCTTTCCCCTCCTTTCTGTCTCTTCTCAGTGCGCAGGCTCACTGTTATGGGGGATCTGTGGATGACACACTGTTATGGGGGGGATCTGTGGATGACACACTGTTATGGGGGATCTGTGGATGACGCACTGTTATGGGGGATCTGTGGATGATGCACTGTTATGGGAGATCTGTGGATGATGCACTGTTATGGGGGGGATCTGTGGATGACACACTGTTATGGGGGATCTGTGGATGACGCACTGTTATGGGGGATCTGTGGATGACGCACTGTTATGGGAGATCTGTGGATGACGCACTGTTATGGGGGATCTGTGGATGATGCACTGTTATGGGGGATCTGTGGATGGCGCACTGTTATGGGGGATCTGTGGATGACGCACTGTTATGGGAGATCTGTGGATGACGCACTGTTATGAGGGATCTGTGGATAACATACTGTTAGGGGGGATCTTTGGATGACGCACTGTTATGGGGAATCTGTGGATGACGCACTGTTATGGGGGATCTGTGGATGACGCACTGTTATGGGGGATCTGTGGATGACACACTGTTATGGGGGATTTGTGGATGACACACTGTCATGGGGGGTCTGTGGATGACACACTGTTATGGGGGGTCTGTGGATGACACACTGTTATGGGGGGTCTGTGGATGACACACTGTTATGGGGGGTCTGTGGATGACACACTGTTATGGGGGGTCTGTGGATGACACACTGTTATGGGGGGTCTGTGGATGACACACTATTATGGGGGGTCTGTGGATGAAACAATGTTATGGGGGGTCTGTGGATAACACACTGTTATGGGGGATCTGTGGATGACGCACTGTTATGGGGGATCTGTGGATGACGCACTGTTATGGGGGATCTGTGGATGACGCACTGTTATGGGGGATCTGTGGATGACGCACTATTATGGGGGATCTGTGGATGACGCACTGTTATGAGGGATCTGTGGATAACATACTGTTAGGGGGGATCTGTGGATGACGCACTGTTATGGGGAATCTGTGGATGACGCACTGTTATGGGGGATCTGTGGATGACGCACTGTTATGGGGGATCTGTGGATGACACACTGTTATGGGGGATTTGTGGATGACACACTGTCATGGGGGGTCTGTGGATGACACTGTTATGGGGGGTCTGTGGATGACACACTGTTATGGGGGGTCTGTGGATGACACACTGTTATGGGGGGTCTGTGGATGACACACTGTTATGGGGGGTCTGTGGATGACACACTGTTATGGGGGGTCTGTGGATGACACACTATTATGGGGGGTCTGTGGATGAAACAATGTTATGGGGGGTCTGTGGATAACACACTGTTATGGGGGATCTGTGGATGACGCACTGTTATGGGGGATCTGTGGATGACGCACTGTTATGGGGGATCTGTGGATGACGCACTGTTATGGGGGATCTGTGGATGACGCACTATTATGGGGGATCTGTGGATGACGCACTGTTATGAGGGATCTGTGGATAACATACTGTTAGGGGGGATCTGTGGATGACGCACTGTTATGGGGGATCTGTGGATGACGCACTGTTATGGGGGATCTGTGGATGACGCACTGTTATGGGGGATCTGTGGATGACACACTGTTATGGGGGATCTGTGGATGACACACTGTCATGGGGGGTCTGTGGATGACACACTGTTATGGGGGGTCTGTGGATGACACACTGTTATGGGGGGTCTGTGGATGACACACTGTTATGGGGGGTCTGTGGATGACACACTCTTATGGGGGGTCTGTGGATGACACAATGTTATGGGGGGTCTGTGGATAACACACTGTTATGGGGGATCTGTGGATGACGCACTGTTATGGGGGATCTGTGGATGTTGTTTGTTCTTTTCCTTACTTTGTGTCCGTCTCACTGAGCTGTTCGAATGTGCTCAGTTTAAATCTTCAACGGCCACAGACCATAGGTTCTATTAGAAGCTGTGGCAGTTACAGGGAGAGAGCAGCAGCAGCAGAAAGGACACATCCCCTAGGCTGCCAGTATGAAGACAATCTAGCAGAAGAATTAGAGCAATGAATGGGGAGATCTCTGGATCCATGTGAGGTACAGGGCTGGTTCTAGCTGTGTTAGAAAGAGATCGTCATGTACCATATGATGTCTGATTTTCATGGCATTACCCCTTTAAATCACTTTGGGATCTGTATTATGATCTTAAGGACCCCTGCTGTGGTTTTACTAAACTGAACTAAGGCTACTTTCACATTAGCTGTAGCCTTCTCCGGCAGGCTGTTCACCCGCCGGATCCGTGCTGCCGGAATTCCGCTCCGGCCCCATGTCGTAGTTTTATTCTGGCCGCCTCTTGGCATGTTTGCCGTGCTACAGCCGGACCTCCGGCCTGCCCCCATTATAGTGAATGGGGCCGGAGCGGACTTCGACACGGATCCAGCACGGTTGTTCACCCGCCAAAACAGCCTGCCGGAGAAGGCTGCCGCTAATGTGAAAGTGGACTAAGATCACCACACAACCCTGCGATATCTTTGACTCCATAATATTACGTCTTGTGATCTGGTCGCTCTGTGTTATCATAGGGGCAGACAACGGTCTTTTATATTTCTACCGTGGGCAAGAAGACGTGACTTTTTGTTTGTAAGCGAATTCTGCAAATTCCTCTTCCAGTTTACAAGTCACTTCCATCACTGCTTCCGCACCAGGCCAGTTGTTCTGTCTTCACTTCTGAACGCTTTCAACTCACAGAATAAATAAGTAACGAGACATTTTGGCAACAGGTGAAATCCAAGTCCCCTGTATCTGTCGCAGGTGTTTGCCGGACTGTGTTTTATTCGCCATCTGTTCGAATTCCTCAGTAATGTATATTTAATGTCCGTGGGTCAAAAATTCAGAGAGCATATTGAAATACACAATGCGCATATTTGCCGTTCGTCCACCAAACAGTACGACCAAAGTCAGAAACGTTTCTTCTTAAAGAATATTTCTACTATGATAAGAAAATCTATATCTTTTAAAATATAAAACATAAAATATAAAACATAGTCCTTAGCTTTTGTCATCTAAATCTGTTCTGATGAGCAGCTGTTTCCCAGTCCTGGCCACAAAGTCTGTCTACCAGTGCAAAAGCACAAGAACAGAGACTATATAGCTTCATGGCTGGGCAAATTTACCAGTCGAAAGTCTGATGACAGCTTCCTCGCAGTAATGGGACCATATTAGTCACCCTTGGAGAGCTCATCGCCTTGTATAGGGATAGAGAATTGATATTTGTCCTCTTCTTGCTGGTCACCAATTTCTCTTCACATGATAATTCAGTGCAGTGTTCTTTTTCTATTGTATTTTGTGCACCTGGCTTTTCATATTACACTGAAGGGGGTGTTTAGTTTTTTTTCATACATCCTATTAGGGAATTCTGAGTTAAAAGAGGGGTCATTTGTTCAGAACTTTCAGCTCTGGTTCAACATACAGTGCTCAAATAATACCAGCATACAGTGCTCAAAAAATACCAGTATACAGTGCTCAAATAATACCAACATGCAATGCTTAAATAATACCAACAAACTGTGCTCAAATAATACCAGCATACAGTGCTCAAATAATACCAGTATACAGTGCTCAAATGATACCAACATACAGTGCTGAAATAATACCAGCAGGGTGGATAAAAATCAATGATTTTTTTAAAAATTAATAAAATAAAATCTGATTTTTTTTATTTAAATCTGATTTTTTTTATTTAAATCTGATTTTTTTATATAAAATTATTTTTGAGGAAAATATATTACCATCCAAAGGTTATTCCATCATGAAATAAAGATTAGTTTTTTAATTATGTAGAATAAGGCTGTACGTGGACTCCCATATTGTTGAATGGATCAGGCAGTGGCTGAGGGACAGACAACAGAGGGTTGTAGTCAATGGCGTATATTCAGACAATGGTCTTGTTACCAGTGGGGTACCTCAGGGATCTGTTCTGGGACCCATATTGTTTAATATCTTTATCAGAGAAATTGCAGAAGGCCTCGATGGTAAGGTGTGTCTTTTTGCTGATGACACAAAGATTTGTAACAGGGTTGATGTTCTTGGAGGGATACACCAAATGGAAAAGGATTTAGGAAAACTAGAGGAATGGTCAGAAATCTGGCAACTAAAATGTAATGTTGATAAGTGCAAGATAATGCACCTGGGGGCGTAAAAACCCAAGAGCAGAATATAAAATCAGTGATACAGTCCTAACCTCAGTATCTGAGGAAAGGGATTTAGGGGTCATTATTTCAGAAGACTTAAAGGTAGGCAGACAATGTCATAGAGCAGCAGGAAATGCTAGCAGAATGCTGGGGTGTATAGGGAGAGGAATTACCAGTAGAAAGAGGGAGGTGCTCATGCCACTCTACAGAGCACTAGTGAGTAGAGTTGAGTGGACACCTGGATGTTCAGGTTCGGCCGAACTTCGGAAAAAAGTTCGAGTTCGGGACCCGAACTTGACCCAGAACCCGAACCCTATTAAAGTCAATGGGGACCCGAACTTTTGAGTACTAAAATGGCTGTAAAAATGTCATGGAAAGGGCTATATGTCTGCAAATGTCGTCAAAATGTGGTTAAGAGCATGGCAAGTGCTCTCCAAACAAATGTGGATAGGGAAATGACTTAAAATAACAAAATACGTAAAAATAAAAAATAATAATCTTGCTCTAGGAGGACCAGGTCCATATGGAGTAGGAGGTTGAGGAGGCGGTGGATGTGGCGGTGTAGGTGGAAGCAGCGGTGGAGGAGGAGGTAGCCTACACTGCTTTTTGGTTTTAAATGTATTTGTATTTTTTTAAATTAGGGTACACCCCAAAACATTGGGAAATATAACCTGTGATAACCCCCTGCAGTCGAGCTAAACGCACGTTCAGACAATACACTGTCTGCAGGGCAGGCCGGCACCTCCAAGGGGTAATGGGCAAGCTCAGGCCATGTGCCCAATTCGGAGACCCAGAAGTTGCAGGGGCTGACCCCTGTCAGTCAGACCGTGAAGGCGTGTGCACACTTACTGCCCCACCGTGTCGCACGTCCCCGTGATGTTCACTATCCAATTTCATATCTGCTCTATCAACTTTCGATGTTCTTTTATGCGCCTACCATGGTGATTACGGGTGGCGGGGAATCAGGGTTCCAGGCCGGAGAGGGAGAGTGAGAAAGAGAGACCACATCCAAGGGAGGATTCATTTTTTCAAATTTAAAATTATAGAGTTGAAATATGGGAGAAATTATTAAAGTCACAGAAAAAAAATGCACCAAACGGGTATGCCACTGACTATACTAGCCAGTCATGCAAGCAGATATTAAAAGCTGAGACTTTTGCCAATATATTCCTGTCAGGAACACATCGGAGCCCATCATGCACCACGTCATGGTCTCTCAGCATGGCAAGGGTCCTACCACTACGCTAACTATGGTGTGAACACGGTCTGAAGGTGATGAAATCCAGCTCACAGCCAAGCTTCCACACAATCGCCTAGCAGGACAACTAGTGCAATGTGAATAAAGCAAGACTGTAAGCCACACCCATATCAGACCGTGTGATGGAGGCTACCAGGTGCAAAAGAATGTTAAATGCCAGGTAAAGGCACATTCAATACATATGGAACAAAATCACAGAAATATAGTGGCCAATATGGGGGAACTGCTCAGACCCCAAACACTGTAGCGTGTTTCTCATTGGGGGGAACAGTCCTACCGCATGTGGACCGCAGCAAACGACTATCCCCAGGAAAAAAATGCGTACAATGGAGGATGTCGGCGCGGTCCACATGCACCACAAAGACATCCTACACAAAACGAAGCATTGTTATTAAATGATTAAAGCGTAAAAGTGTGAAAACTTTTCAAAGTTTAAGCATTGAATGTAAGGATGTGGTGCGCATTAATTACTGAAGAATTTATTAAATTTTATTCCCTGTCACCTATGCAGAGCAGGGGTTTATTCACGTCTAAAATTGTATAATGTCAACCCAAGAATGTAACAGAAAAATTATTGAAATTTATTAAGCTGGCAACTAGGTAGAGGAGGGGTATATTACACCCAAAAATGTAACTGACAATTAAAAAAAAAAAAACCTGTCTACTAGGTATAGCAGTGGTACATCACACCCAAAAATTTAATTTCACCGGAAAATGTAAATGACAATTATATTTTTTTTTAACCGGCCTACTAGGTATAGCAGTGGTACTATACACCCAAAAATTGGTGAATTTCACCCAAAAATGTTAATGACAATTATATATTTTTTTAACCGGCCTACTAGGTATAAGCAGTGGTACTATACACCCAAAAATTGGTGAATTTCACCCAAAAATGTAACTCACAAAGTAGTGAAATGATATAAAATAAAACACGTACAAATAAAAATAAAAATTTGATTTATGAGGTGGAGTTCCATATAGAGTAGGAGTTTGAGGAGGCGGTGGACGTAGCGGTGTAGGTGGAAGCGGCAGTGAAGGAGGACGAGATAGCCAACACAGGTTTTTGGTTTTAATTTTGTTTTTTAAAATTAAGGTACACTCCAAAAGAGTGTGAAATATCCAAAATACAAACATGAGCAATTGTGCTGCAGTATAACAATGGCTGCTTAGTGCCGGTATACATGTCTATTCTGGACAAGGTACGGACAAGTCCTGAGGGATCCATGCCTGGTTCATTTTAATAAACGTGAGCTTGTCCACGTTGGCTGTGGACAGGCGGCTGCGCTTGTCTGTGATGACGCCCCCTGACGTTCAGATAATACACTGGCTGCAGGGCAGGCCAGCACCTCCAAGGCGTAAAGGGCAAGCTCAGGCCATGTGCCCAATTTGGAGACCCAGAAGTTGAAGGGGGCAGACCCGTCATTCAGTACGTGTAGGTATGTGCACACATACTGCTCCACCATGTTGGTGAAATGCTGCCTCCTGCTAAGACGTTCCATATCAGCTGGTGGTGCTGGTTGTTGTGGCGTGCTGACAAAGCTTTTCCACATTTCGGCCATGCTAACCCTGCCTTCTGAGGTGCTGGCGGTGCCCCAGCTGCGTTGGCGACCTCTTCCTCGTCCTCTGCCTTCGCCTTGTGCTTCCACTGTGCCTCCGCTGTCAGGTGGGAATGCCCCCAGCAGCGCGTCTACCAGCGTGCGCTTGTACTCGCGCATCTTATGATCACTCTCCAGTGACGGAATTAAGGACGGTACATTGTCCTTGTAACGGGGATCCAGCAGCGTGGCCACCCAGTAATCAGCACAAGTTAGAATGTGGCCAACTCGGCGGTCGTTGCGGAGACACTGCAGCATGCAATCGCTCATGCGTGCCAGGCTGCCCAGAGGCAACAAAAAGCTGTCCTCTGTGGGAAGTGTATAATCTGTGTCCTCTGTAGCCCCCCAGCCACGCACCAGTGATGGCCATGAGCTGGTCTGGGTGCCACCCTGCTGTGAACATGGTTCCTCCTCCTCCATCTCCTCCTCATCATCCTCCAGAACTGTGCCCTGGCTGGACAATTGTGTACCTTGGGTTTGTGGGTGCAGGAACCCACCCTCGGAGCCACTTGGGAATGACTGGCCGGAAATCCTACGAAATGATCCCTCTTCCTCCTCCTCCTCCTGTGCCACATCCTCTTTCATCATCGCCAGGAGCGTTTATTTCAAGGAGGCATAGAAGTGGGGTAGTATTGCTGAGAACGGCGTTATCAGCACTGGCCATGTTGGTGGAGTACTCGAAACAGCGCAAAAAAGAACACAGGTCTCCCATGGAGGCCCAGTCATTGGTGGTGAAGTGGTGCTGTTCCGCCGAGCGACTCACCCGTGCGTGCTGCAGCTGAAACTCCACTATCGCCTGCTGCTGCTCGCACAGTCTGGCCAGCATGTGCAAGGAGGAGTTCCACCTTGTGGGCACGTCACATATGAGGCGGTGAGCGGGAAGGCCAAAGTTACGCTGCAGAGCTGACATGCGAGCAGCAGCAGGGTGAGAACGCCGAAAGCGCGAACAGACGGCCCGCACTTTATGCAGCAGCTCTGGCATATCGGGGTAAGTTTTAAGGAATCTCTGCACCACCAAATTCAGCACATGCACCAGGCAAGGGATGTGCGTCAAACCGGCTAGTCCCAGAGCTGCTACGAGATTTCGCCCATTATCACACACCACCAGGCCGGACTTGAGACTGACTGGCACAAACAACTCATCGGTCTGTTGTTCAAGGCCCGTCCACAGCTCCTGCGCGGTGTGGGGTTTGTCCCCCAAACAGATAAGTTTTAAAACTGCCTGCTGTCATTTACCCCTGGCTGTGCTGAAGTTGGTGGCGAAGGTGTTTTGCTGACCGGATGAGGAGCTGGTAGAGGATGAGGAAGCAGAGTAGGAGAAGGAAGCAACAGGAGGCAAACTGAAGCGCCCTGCAATCCTCGGTGGTAGAAGGACATGCGCCAAATTGCTATCCGCCTCCGGCCCAGCCGCCACTGCATTTACCCAGTGTGCTGTTATGGAGATATAACGGCCCTGACCGTGCTTACTGGTCCACGTATCCGTAGTCAGTTGCACCTTGCCACAGATGGCATTGCGCAGTGCACACCTGATTTTGTCCCCTACTTGGTTGTGCAGGGAAGGGATGGCTCGCCTTGAAAAGTAGTGGCGGCTGGGCACGACGTACTGTGGGACAGCCACCGCCATAAGGCCTTTAAACTTTCCGTCTCCACCAGACGGAATGACAGCATTTCAAAGGCCAGTAATTTAGAAATGCTGGCATTCAGGGCTAGGGATCGGTGGTGGGTAGGGGGGTACTTCCTCTTCCTCTCCAGCGTTTGGGAGATGGAGAGCTGAACGCTTCCGTGGGACATTGTGGAGATGCTTGGTGACCCAGGTGTTGGGGTTGCTGGCAGATCCTCTGTTTGCGGGGTGGCAGGTGGCACTGTCACTCCAGAGGTGGATGAAGAGGCCGCGACTGCAGCAGAAGAGGAAGCAGGAGGAGCCTGCCACTGCAGTGTCTACTCCACTGCAGCTCGTGCTTTGCACTTAAATGCCTGGTCATGCAGGTTGTGCTCAGTTTGAGAACATTTATGCCTTACTTCAGGCTCTGATTGCACAGCGTGCAAACCACTCGTGTCTTGTCTTCAGCACATTGTCTGAAGAACTGCCACGCCAGGGAACTCCTTGGTGCTGGCTTTGGTGTGCTTGGTCCCTTGCTGCGTTGGGCAGTAGCAGGCGTACTGTCTAGAGGATGGCCGCTCCGCTTTTACACCCTGCTCCCTCTTCTGCTGTGCTGGTGGCTATGTGCGACCACCGCCTCTTCCTCCAAACTACATAGGTCACTCGCATGACCTTGATTCCATGTGGGGTCGAGGACCTCATCGTCCTCCACATCATCTTCCACCCAGTCTGCACCCCTGCCCTCCTTACCGGTCTGCACACTTTCGAAAGGCCCAGCAGTTGGCACCTGTGTTTCGTCATCCTCCAAGACGAACTGCGATGGTCCTCCCATGTACTCATCTTGAAAGATAAGTGGTTGGGCATCGGTGCACTCAATCTCTTCCACTTCTGAGGCAGAGCTATGTGGATGGCCCTGGGAAACCCTTCTAACAGAGTCATCAAAAAGCAGAAGAGACTGCTTCATGACTTGGGGCTCAGACTGCTTGGCTGATTTGCAAGGGGGTCAGGTGAAAGACTGATGGACATCGGCTGCAGATGCCAACTGTGGTCTTTCAGCAGGAGACTGGGTGGGAGACAATGTGAAGGAACTAGATCCACTGTCAGCAACCCAATCTACTATCGCCTGTACTTGTTCAGGCCTCACCATTCGTATAGAGCAGCATTAGGCCCGACCAAATACCGCTGCAGGTTTTGTCGCCTACTCGCACCTGAGGAAGGGGTTTCACTTGTGCTTGTAGCTGGAACAGATCGACCACATCCTCTCCCTGCAACAGGAGCTCCACCAGCAGCACCATGACCTGGGGCATGTCCGTTATTTGACGCTCTCCTCATATTTTTCGAATTTAGGATCTTGCCCTAAATGGGTGTTTAATTAATAGTAGAATAGAACGAAAGTATGTAAAGGGTGTATCTCATACGGCCTAAACTAGTGTAGGCCTGAATTAAAGATTTTCTTTGCACAAAATGGCTGTAGTTCAAATGCCTGAATCAAACCCCTGTATGTAGAGGGTGTATCTCACACGGCCTGAACCAGTGTAGGCCTGAATTAAAGATTTCTTTGCACAAAATGGCTGTATTTCAAATGGCTGAATCAAACCCCTGTATGTAGAGGGTGTATCTCACACAGCCTGAACCAGTGTAGGCCTGAATTCAATATTGGTGCACTAAATGGCGGTATTTAAAATCTCTGACTCTAACCCAAATGTATTAAGGGTGTATCTCACAATGACTAACTAATTTTTTTTGTGCCCAAATGAGTGTTTGTTTAACAACTGAATTTGACAGCAGTGTATAAGCCTGTAATTTCACACGTGCTGATGCTGCAAGGCCTGAAAATAGTGTTTTTTGTAAAAAAAAAAGTGTGTTTTTAAAACCCCAGAAAATGATGGGTGTATTTCTAGCTTAAATTGCACACTGACTAATCCAGATGTTGTAGATTGCCCAAAAAAATGGTGATTTGCAATGTCCCAAAAGCTCAGATGCAGTGCTGGTGCACTGAGCTTGCATAAAATGGCCGCCGCCGCTGCCCACCTAACTAACAGAATTATAAAAGTTTTTTTTTTTTTGGTCAATGGGCTTAGGGCAGGGTAAAACGATTGTGCCCTGCACCCACACAATTATTTCTAGGTAGATCGCTGAGTTAGATTCACTCCTATTCTCTCCCTGAAATCACAAGTCCAGCAGCATCCGCTCCCTACACTCTCATCTACTTGCATATTATAAGTTATACCAGCAAGAATTTGTCTTTATGTAGAAAACTATGATTTAAATCAAGCCTTTCTGACTAGTGATTTAAATCGTGATTTAAATCATTTTGATTTAAATCAAATCCACCCTGAATACCAGTATACAGTGCTCAAATGATACCAACATGCAATGCTTAAATAATACCAACATAAAATGCTCAAATAATACCAATATACAGTCCTCAAGCAATACCAACATATAGTGCTGAAATAATATCAACATAATTGTGCTCAAATAATACCGACATACAGTGTTCAAATAATACCAGTATGTGGTGTTCAAATAATACCAGCATACAGTGCTCAAATAATACCAAAATACTTTGTTCAAATAAAACAGCATACAGTGTTCAAATTAGGGTTGTTGTGGATATCGAAATTTCGATACCCAGTCGATACTTTTGTCCCGGTATCGGTACGATACCGGGATTTCCATTTTTTCAGTCTAGTATCACAGAACATGAGTGCGCTGCTCTCAGCGCTCTCCGTGTTCCCTCAGCAGCACAGGGGAGAAGGAAGCAGTGTCTCCCTCCCCCTGTGCCTTTGCTGCCGCTGCCACCAATGAGGAGAGAGGGGCGGGCGCACTGCGCCACCAATGATAACAGGACCTTTCATGAGCAGGCTACATAGAGCTGCGCCCAGGGATCTCCCTGCACTTACTATTATTCCTGGGTGCCGCTCCGTTCGCCCGCTGTGGCCCCCATTACCGTCTCCTGCTCCTTATGCTAATTACTACTATCGGAGCAATGGACAGGAGACATCAGCTTCTCGCCTGAGCGTTCCCTCTCCCTGGCTGTAGCGCTGTCCAATCGCAGCGCAGAACGTCACAGCCAGGGAGAAGGAACGCCCAGGAGAGAAGCTGATGTCTCCTGCCCATTGCTCCGATAGTAGTAATTAGTATATGGAGAAGGAGACGGTAATGGGGGCCACAGCGGGCAATCGGAGCAGTGCCCAGGAACAATAGTAAGTGCAGGGAGATCCCTGGGCGCCCCTCTATGTAGCCTGCTCATGAAAGGTCATCTTTAACCTTTAATAAAGGAGACAGGTCCCGGCAGCAGAATCACATAGCCGGCACCCTGCCTCTGACAGGGAGCTGCGATCAGCGCCAGTTAACCCCTCAGGTGCGGAACCTGAGGGGTTAACTGCCGCTGATCTGCTGCCAGTACCCGCCTCCTGTCTTAAAGGTTAATTATCATTGGTGGCTCAGTGCGCCCGCCCCCCTCAACCCCCCCAGTATTAAAATCATTGGGGGCAGTGGCCACAGGGTCCCCTCCCCTTCTCATTGGTGGCAGTGGCCACGGGGTCCCCTCCCCCTCATTGGTGGCAGTGGCAGCTTCTGATTGGAGCCCCAGCAGTGTAATCGCAGGGCTCCGATCGGTTACCATGGCAGCCAGGACGCTACTGAAGCCGTGGGAGCTAATAGTCAGCGCCCTGCTGCTGTGTGTAGTATGCACAGGGCAGCAGGGAGAGTGTGAGGTCCTATTCACCCTAATAGAGCTCTATCAGGGTGAATAGACAAGGGATCAAAAGATCCCAGGTTCTAGCCCTAAGGGGGGAAATAGTTATTAAATAAACTGTTAAAAGAAAAATGTATAAATCACCCCCTTTCCCAATTTTACATATAAAATATATAAACAATAAATAAATAAACATATCACATTGCCACGTCCGAAAAGTCCAAACTATTAAAATATTTAAAAAATCTATGCGGTGAACTGAAAAAATAAAAACTGCGCGATTCGCCATTTTTTAAAATGCGGACTGCACATGGCTTTTTTGGTGTTTTATTTTTTTGGTGTGGTATCGAGTATCGCAATACTTTTTTATGGTATCGAAATCAAATCAAAAATTTGGTATCGCAACAACTCTAGCTCAAATAATACCAACATACAGTGCTCAAATAATGCCAACACATAGCAACCAAATAACAGTCCCATACAGTATATAAAATAATGTAATAACAGTTATATACAATATCTACATAAAACTGTCATTACATGAACATCCGATGTATATGGTTGTTATTTTATTCCACATCCGATCTGCATTTTTTGCCGGCACAATAATTTCAATGGATCCCCCAAACATGTGGACAGCACACAAAACAGATAGAACTTGTCCTATTCATGTATATTTTGAGGACAAGAATCTGCGTTTTTAACATAGAGCGGGATGTGCGAAACAGGAAAATGCAGAGCGTACATGGCCGGTATCTATGTTTTACGGATCTGCAGTTTGTAGACCGCACAATGGATACGGTTGTGTGCATGGGTCTTAATATATACAAATATATCTGTGTGCGCTTTGCATCCCATGCAATGTCCAAAATCTATTCAGTATGATAAATATCAGGGGGTACTTTGATGTTAGATATCACTGCACCAGGATGTACACTAAATAAAAGTGCGTGTTAAGTGCCAGGTACTGCACTCGACAATAACTGAGGGCTGTTCCCTGAAAGCGATGCCGCGTAGCGAGCTGCGGTGTACCAAAACTTTTAATAGAAAAACCATTTAAGAGAGTCTCATCGGCACTGAATGGATGTTTTCCGGAACGTATGAAGTAGCTGTGTTGATGGAAATGGAACTATAATAGCAAATGGTTTTCATTACATGGAGAGATGTAGAAACACAAAATATATTAAAGCATTTATTGCCGCAGTAGATCAGCAGCACTTCAGAGCGCGCTCCTGGAAGCTATTCCCCCATATACTGTATAATAATACACAAACATTGATATCAAGAAAGTGCAGGAATAAAAGTTCTCTTGCATTGCTTAAAGGGGCATCCCAGGATTTGAAAACAGGGTCTTATATTTTTTTCCCCAAAAAAAACTCAAGTCATGCAAGTGCATAGTTGCATCTGGCATTGCAGATGATGGAGCTGAGCTGCAATACCAGTCGCAGCCCAAGGACAAGGGTGGCGCTGTTTGCAATCCTTCTCGGTTGTTACACAATGAAAAGATATTGATTATAAGAATGGACGGCTTGTTAGTTGGTTTAATAAAGATGCGGGGTAAACTACTACCGAAGAGCCAGTCGAACATACAGCATGCAGTATGAACTGCCACTCACATTCCTAACAGCATTTCCATATATGATCTACGAGATGCGCCTGATATGGGACGTACTAGAGGTCTGAGGCCACAATTAGTGAAGCCACGCTACTGGCGGATTTTCCATTAGAAAATTTATGCAGACAGCCTACATTCCTCTAATTGTTTTGCAATGCAATGGGATAACTCAATAATTGACTTTTACAAGCACCTTCCTGCAACTTTGCGTCAAATGGTTCTTTTAAAATAAGTAATGATACAATGATAACATGAATTATTCAACTAAAGCTATATATTTATTAGAAAACATGAAGATGGTATATAATTTAGTCGCCTTCATGCAGCTTTGACAGTTACAGTAAAAATGGCATAGAATTTCAATTTGACGTTTAAATGCTGAATGAATGAGTAGCTTGATTAGGTTATTTAGAAACCAACCCTCCAAATGCCAATTGGAGTGCTTACATACTCTCTGATTGGTTAAAACAGGGCCAGCCTTAAAGGGGTTGTCCGGCAGAAAAAGAAAGAATAAAAAGAATGGGTTTACAAAAAAGGGTTTAAAAATTAGGCATTACTCACCTCACTGAATCCATGCCGCTGCCGTTCCAGTGATCACTGAGTCTCAGCTATTCTTCGATCCTGGCACCACCTTGGTGCACAGGAAATGCCTGAAGGTGCCTGTTCAGCCAATCAGCAGATAAGGCAAGTTTCTGCTGTGGCCAGTGATTGGCTGAACAGGCATCTCCTGCCATTTCCTGTGTGTCAAGCCAGGACCAGTGGAGACTGGGTAAGTATGGGAATGGCAGCAGCAGGGAATCTGTTTTCTCCATCCATGCCTGCCAAGTTGGCAAGGTCTTCCTGTGGTCATGCGATCACTCAGCACTCAGATCCAATCAGATTAATTCCAACGTCTGCTCCTCTACCAATGTCAAAGCATCCAAACCTAAAGAAAAAAAATCAGAGCCACGATATACCAGATAATCAAAGAAACTTTATTAAAATAAATAGTTAAAAAATACAATACATAAAATGAGACAAGGATGAGAAGTAGGACAAAAAGGTGACATCTCTGTTGACACCTAATGGGAATAAATCAGTAACTATAAAAGGTAGTACTAAGGGCAGGGGCAAAGATGCACAAATTATAATGGTGATAAGGTAGGTAAACAATTAGTAGACCCAGGGCACAGATGTGTAAAGATTAGCCCTGGGTCCCCTTACAGTATACATAAGGCTCGAAAAAATGGAAACAAAGGAAGCCAGATACAACAACACATATCCATTAATGAAAGACACCACAAGCCCAAAAAATGATAAGGTATTACTGAAATAACAACACAATAATATTACCTAGGGTGTGCGCAGTCAGGATGGCGCTATCCCCAAAGGGGGCATTGCCTTTACACCTAAAGGCTCAGCTCTCTCTGCCGCTGCTGCATCCTCTCCACTTTGATTGACAGGGCAAGGTGTGATGGCATTTTCACTGCCTGGCCCTGTCAATCAAAGTGGAGAGGATGCAGCAGTCGCAGAGAGAGCTGAGCCTCTAGGAGTAACGGCAATTCCCCCATTGCTCCTAGAGGCTCATTTGCATATATTAAAACCAAATTTTTCGAAGCAATGCGGGCACATATGAACATGGGACCAACACAGAAGCCTTCAGCTGCCAAGTGCAGATATACAGTCAGGGACAGCGACACAATTCTAACATTTTTGGCTCTATACACCACCACAATTGATTTGAAATGAAACGAACAAGATGTGCTTTAACCCCTTAAGGACTCGGCCCTATTTCACCTTAAGGACTTGGCCATTTTTTGCAAATCTGACCACTGTCACTTTAAGTGCTGATAACTTTAAAACGCTTTGACTTACCCAGGCCGTTCTGAGATTGTTTTTTCGTCACATATTGTACTTCATGACACTGCTAAAATTGGGTCAAAAAAGTTAATTTTTTTTGCATAAAAAAATACAATTTTTACCGAAAATTTTGAAAAATTAGCAAATTTCAAAGTTTCAGTTTCTCTACCTCTGTAATACATAGTAATACCCCCAAAAATTGTGATGACTTTACATTCCCCTTATGTCTACTTCATGTTTGTAGCATTTTGGGAATGATATTTTATTTTTTGGGGATGTTACAAGGCTTAGAAGTTTAGAAGCAAATTTTGAAATTTTCAGAAATCTTCAAAATATCACTTTTTATGGACCAGTTCAGGTTTGAAGTCATATTGTGAGGCTTAGATAATAGAAACCTCCCAAAAATGAAACTACACCCCTAAAGGTATTCAAAACTGTTATTTCAAACTTTATTAACCCTTTAGGTCTTCCACAAGAGTTAATGGCAGATGAGGAAACAATTTTGAAATTTCTATTTTTTGGAAAATTTTCCAATATAATCAATTTTTTCCAGGAGTAAAACAAGGGTTAACCGCCAAACAAAACTCAAAATGGGTTGCCCCGATTCTGTAGTTTGCAGAAACACCCCATATGTGGTCGTAAACTACTGTTTGGCCGAACGGTAGCACATAGAAGGAGGGGAACACCATATGGGTTTTGGAAGGCAGATTTTGCAGGACTGGTTTTGTTTATACCATGTCCCATTTGAAGCCCCCTGTTGCACCCCTAGAATAGAAATTTCAAAAAAGTGACTCCATCTAAGAAAGTACACCCCTCAAGGTATTCAAAACTGGGTTTACAAACTTTGTTAACCCTTTAGGTGTTCCACAAGAGTTGATGGCAGATGGAGAAACAATTTAGAAATTTCTATTTTTTGGAAAATTTTCCAATATAATCAATTTTTTCCAGGAGTAAAACAAGGGTTAACTGCCAAACAAAACTCAAAATGGGTTGCCCCGATTCTGTAGTTTGCAGAAACACCCCATATGTGGTCGTAAACTACTATTTGGCTAAACGGCAGGACATAGAAGAAGGGGAACGTCATATGGTTTTTGGAAGGCAGATTTTGCTGGACTGGTTTATTTACACCATGTACCCTTTCAAGCCCTCTGATGCACCCCTAGAGTAGAAACTCCACAAAAGTGACCCCATCTAGGAAACTACGGGATAAGGTGGTTGTTGTTTTGGGACTATTTTAGGGGTAAATATGATTTTTGGTTGCTCTATATTACTCTTTTTTGAGGCAATGTAACAAAAAAAAAATCTAAAATTGTTTCTACATTTGCTATTTAGTTTTGGGGAACACCTAAAGGGTTAACATAGTTTGTAAAGTAACTTTTGAATACCTTGAGGGGTGTAGTTTCTTAGATGGGGGTCACTTTTTTGGAGTTTCTAGTCTAGGCTACATCAGGGGGGGCTTCTAATGGGACATGGTGTCAAAAAAAAAACTGTCCATCAAAATCTGCCTTCTAGAAACCATATGGAGTTCCCTTCGTTCTATGCCCTGCCGTGCGGCTATATAGCCATTTACGACCACATATGGGGTGTTTCTGCAAACTACAGAATCAGGGCCATAAATATTGAGTTTTGTTTGGCGGTTAACCCTTGCTTTATTACCGGCAAAAAGGATTCAAATGGAAATTTTGCCCAAAAATGGGTGTTTTGGCACCGTTTTTATTTTATATTTTTAACATTGTTCATCCGAGGCGTTTGGGCAAAAGTTATTTTTAAAGCGACGTCTTTTACGCACGCGACGATGCCCAATATGTATGGTTCTCAGACTTTGGAGACACTAAGCAGGCATCCTAAAAACTGCGGCCCTCCAGATGTTGTAAAACTACAATTCCCACCATGCCCTGCTGATGGCTGTAGGTTGTCTGGGCATGCTGGGAGTTATAGTTTTACAACATCTGGAGGGCCGCAGTTTGAGGATGCCTGCACTAAAACTAATATTTTTTTGGGAAAAAAATAATGTTTCCGTGTCTCCAAAGTCTGAGAGCCATAGTTTTTTATGTTCTCTAGTGGACTGTTGGGGATTATAAAAATTTAGTACTCCATGGAAGTGTGGTACTCCCTGAAGCAATCGATAACGCAGAGGCCCGGATGATCGGGGCAAGTGTCGCACTGAGTGGTGGTGTCCTTCCGTATCCCCCTCCTGCGACACACTCTGCACTTTTTTTGGGTTCGTCCCTTCTTTCCAGTATGGGGGACCACACCTGGAAAGTGTTGGCCAGGGACGATCCGGGCGCCTCCAATTCCCAAGGTACTCCAGCCTGCTCTTTCCCGGTCCGAAAAGATCAGGTCCTTGAGGACTGCCTCATAGAATTGGAGGAATGTCCCTGTGCTGCCAGCGCTTCGGGATAGTACAAAAGAGTTGTACATGGCAACCTGCACCAAGTAGACCGCAACTTTTTTGTACCATTCCCGGGTTTTGCGCATGGCGTTATATGGCTTGAGGACTTGATCCGAGAGATCAACTCCTCCCATATACCGATTGTAGGCGACGATACAATCGGGCTTGAGGACCGTTGCCGCGGTACCTCGCACAGGGACAGGGGTGGTGCTGTTACCGTGGATTGTGGACAGCATAAGGACATCCCTCTTGTCCTTATACCTGACCAGCAACAGGTTTCCACTGGTAAGTGCACGGGTCTCACCCCTGGGGATAGGTACCTGGAGGGGGTAGGCAGGGAGGCCGCGTTGATTTTTCCGCACGGTCCCACAAGCGAACGTGGATCTGGCGGCAAGGGACCTGAACAAGGGAATGCTGGTATAAAAGTTGTCCACGTACAAGTGGTAACCCTTATCCAGCAGTGGGTACATAAGGTCCCACACGAGTTTCCCGGTAACACCCAGAGTGGGGGGACATTCTGGGGGTTGAATCCGGGAATCTCGCCCCTCGTACACACAAAATTTGTAAGTGTACCCTGAGGTACTCTCACAAATTTTGTATAGCTTCACGCCATACCTCGCCCGCTTTGTGGGAATATATTGGCGGAAACTGAGTCTCCCCTTGAACGCAACGAGAGACTCATCAACCGCGACCTCCCTTCCAGGTACGTAGGCCTGCTGAAATGTGGCCCCAAAGTGATCGATGACCGGCCGTATCTTGTACAGCCGGTCATAGGCAGGATCACTTCGGGGGGGACATGCTGCATTATCGGAATAATGCAGACATTTCCGGATGGCCTCAAACCGGGGACGTGTCATGACCATACTGTACAGTGGGGTCTGGTATAGGACGTCCCCACTCCAGTATTGCCTGACACTGGGTTTTTAACTGGACCCATATGCAGCACGAGGCCCCAAAATGTCCTCATCTCGGCTGCACTGACCGGCGTCCAGCCACTGGGTCTAGCCAAAAATGAGCCTGGGTTTTGAGCGACGAACTGTTGGGCGTACAGATTCATCTGCTCCACCATCAGATTCACCAGTGGGTTACTGAAAAAAAAACTAAAATAGTCTATTTCAGTAAACCCCACTGTGGGAATCTGGATTCCAGGATTGCCAGCAAAATCCGGAATCTCAGGCTCAAAGTCCACTGGGGGACACCAGCTAAGTTCATCGGCAGGGGGCTCCGGTGGACTTATTTGGTGGGCCGGGAAACCAGTACGAACCCCAGGGCGGCTCGTACTAGGGTGGGCCACAGGATCCCTAGCATGTGGGGCCCCTGGCTCCGCCTGGCGGCGTCTCCGCCGCCTTGGTGGCTCATCGTCATCAGATGATGATGAGGAGGATGCGGATGATAAAAGGAACGTGGGGTCATCCTCATCCTCACTGGGGGGTGGGGTGGGGGTCTGGTGGTGGGGGGGTCTGGTGGGGGGGGCAAGTGGCAGGGGGGGATCTGGGGTCTGATGGATGGATCAAAGAAAGTTTGGAAATAAAAGTTTTTTTTTCTAACTAACTTTTCCCTTCTTTCCCTGCCTAACGGTGCCTCTCCCTCACTGACCCTAACCTACCTGGGTGGCGATGGGTGCAGGAGGGTGATGGATGCCAATTGTGGGGACACAGGAGCTCGTTCTGGACGGTGCTGCATGGTCAGGGTGCTGGACAGGAAGAGGAGGGGAGAGAGGAGCGCAGGAAGTTTGAATCTCGCGCCTCTCTCCCCTGCACCAATCAGCACCCTGGACAGCAGGCATCAGCACCAGGGCCAGCACCGCCTCTTCAAATCCTCGGACTGCGATAGGTGGTGTAAAATTACGCCACCGATCGCAGTCTTTTTCCGGTTCATCGGGTCACAGGACACCCGAATGGACCGGAAACGCAGAAAACCGCAGGTCTGAATTGACCTGCGGTTTTCTGCGATCGTCGATGCGGGGGGGTCAAATGACCCCCCCCTGCATTGTTACGGGATGCCGGCTGAATGATTTCAGCCGAAATCCCGTTCCGATTAACCCCTGGGGCGCCGGAATGCCGATTTCAAGTTAGGACGTACCGGTACGCCCTGAGTCCTTAAGGACTCGGGAAATAGGGCGTACCAATACGCCCTGCGTCCTTAAGGGGTTAAAGAGGACCTTTCACGTATTATGACACTGTGAACTAACTATACAGACATGGAGAGCGGCGCCCGGGGATCTCACTGCACTTACTATTATCCCCGGGCGCCGCTCCGTTCTCCCGCTATGTCCTCCGGTATCTTCGTTCACAAAGTTATGGTAGGCGGAGTCTGCCCTTGTTCTGCTGTAGCGCTGGCCAATCGCATTGCAGAGCTCACAGTCTGGGAGAAAATAACCTCCCAGGCTGTGAGCTCTGCGCTGCGAGTGGCCAGCGCTAGAGCAGAACAAGGGCAGACTCCGCCTACCATAACTTAGTGACTGGAATCTCCGCCTACTATAACTTAGTGAGCGGAGATACCGGAGGGCATAACTGGAGAACGGAGCGGCGCCCAGGGATAATAGTAACTGCAGTGAGATCCCCGGGCGCCGCTCTATATGTCTGTATAGTTAGTTCACAGTGTCATAATAGGTGAAAGGTCCTCTTTAACTGCAGACTGTCAGCTTTAATTCAAGGGTATTTACATCCAAATCAGGTGAACGGTGTAGGAATTACAACAGTTTGCATATGTGCCTCCCACTTGTTAAGGGACCAAAAGTAATGGGACAGAATAATAATCATAAATCAAACTTTCACTTTTTAATACTTGGTTGCAAATCCTTTGCAGTCAATTACAGCCTGAAGTCTGTAACGCATTGACATCACCAGACGCTGGGTTTCATCCCTGGTGATGCTCTGCCAGGCCTCTACTGCAACTGTCTTCAGTTCCTGCTTGTTCTTGGGGCATTTTCCCTTCAGTTGTGAAGTGCCTTCCAATGAGTTCTGAAGCATTTGGCTGAATATGAGCAGATAAAGTGCTTGCTCCGTACAGTATTGAAACAAAGTTTTATGCGACTCGACTTTGGATGCTTCTTCCAAAGTCGATTCGCTCAGCCCTAGTCTCCACATATTAAAAGTTATTTTTCCCTCAACTTAGGGACAGGCTGCATTTTTTTTAAATACTACCATTTGGAGGAACATTTAATATATTGTATAACTTTTATAAATTTATTAAAATTATTTTTTTTTTCTTTTTATATGTTTACTACTTTTGTACAAAAACACTTTAATTTAAAAAAAAATTTGGATCAGAGCATTTTTCTTTCAAGGAAACTGTGAGAGCTTGTTTTTTTGAAGGTCACTTGAGCAAAAAACATTAACAATTTTTTTTTACCATGTTCACTGTAAAAAATAAATAATGTGTTCCTTCTCTTGTATAGGTCATTATGAAAATGATGTATAGCTGTGTTCTTTTTCTTTCTTTTGAGTTTTTTTTACTTGATTTATTTTTCACATAATTTTAACAAGATTTAGTTTTTCCAGTAGGGGACTTGAACATTCAATCCACTCATCAACCAAATAAGACACGTAATTTACATAAAACTGACAAAATGCCTATTAAGCCAAAGGCAGTGCCTATTAGGTATACAAAAATTGTAGGACTGGAGGTCATTGTTTGGCCCTTGTGTCACGCTCATGTGTGGGAGGAAAACATCACACAGAGCATAGGAGGAAGAGGGGATATTAGAATAAGGCCTGGAAACTAGGGAAGGAAGATGGACACCTCCTAGAGAAAACCCTAACTCCAGTCCTGACAGACTACCAGTGTGAACAGGCCCCAAAATTAGGCAAGTTCATACACCGTATACCTAGAATCCTTTCTCACCCTATAGGACCCTGGATCTAATGTCAGGACTGAGTCTACCTGTTCCTCCAAAGCGAAGGACGAACAAGAGTCTCCCTCAGGCCTAATGACAAACACCAGGGAAAGGCAAGACACATATACAGTACAGACCAAAAGTTTGGACACACCTTCTCATTCAAAGAGTTTTCTTTATTTTCATGACTATAAAGGCATCAAAACTATGAATTAACACATGTGGAAATATATACATAACAAACAAGTGTGAAACAACTGAAAATATGTAATATTCTAGGTTTTTCAAAGTAGCCACCTTTTGCTTTGATTACTGCTTTGCACACTCTTGGCATTCTCTTGATGAGCTTCAAGAGGTAGTCCCCTGAAATGGTCTTCCAACAGTCTTGAAGGAGTTCCCAGAGATGCTTAGCACTTGTTGGCCCTTAGCTGCTTTTTTCTTGCCATAATACAAATTCTAACAGTCTATTCAGTAGGACTATCAGCTGTGTATCCAACTGACTTCTCCTCAACGCCACTGATGGTCCCAACCCCATTTATAAGGCAAGAAATCCCACTTATTAAACCTGACAGGGCACACCTGTGAAGTGAAAACCATTTCAGGGGACTACCTCTTGAAGCTCATCAAGAGAATGCCAAGAGTGTGCAAAGCAGTAATCAAAGCAAAAGGTGGCTACTTTGAAGAACCTAGAATATGACATATTTTCAGTTGTTTCACACTTGTTTGTTATGTATATAATTCCACATGTGTAAATTCATAGTTTTGATGCCTTCATAGTCATGAAAATAAAGAAAACTCTTTGAATGAGAAGGTGTGTCCAAACTTTTGGTCTGTACTGTATATACACTGCTCAAAAAAATAAAGGGAACACTTAAACAACACAATGTAACTCCAAGTCAATCACACTTCTGTGAAATCAAACTATCCATTTAGGAAGCAACACTGAGTGACAATCAATTTTACATGCTGTTGTGCAAATGGGATAGACAACAGGTGGAAATTATAGGCAATTAGCAAGACAACCCCCAATAAAGGAGTGGTTCTGCAGGTGGTGACCCAGACCACTTCTCAGTTCCTATGCTTCCTGGCTGATGTTTTGGTCACTTTTGAATGCTGGCGGTGCTTTCACTCTAGTGGTAGCATGAGACGGAGTCTACAACCCACACAAGTGGCTCAGGTAGTGCAGCTTATCCAGGATGGCACATCAATGTGAGCTGTGGCAAGAAGGTTTTCTGTGTCTGTCAGCGTAGTGTCCAGAGCATGGAGGCGCTACTAGGAGACAGGCCAGTACATCAGGAGACGTGGAGGAGGCCCTAGGAGGGCAACAACCCAGCAGCAGGACCGCTACCTCCGCCTTTGTGCAAGGAGGAACAGGAGGAGCACTGCCAGAGCCCTGCAAAATGACCTCCAGCAGGCCACAAATGTTCATGTGTCTGCTCAAACGGTCAGAAACAGACTCCATGAGGGTGATATGAGGGCCCGACGTCCAAAGGTGGGGGTTGGGCTTACAGCCCAACACCGTGCAGGACGTTTGGCATTTGCCAGAGAACACCAAGATTGGCAAATTCGCCACTGGCGCCATGTGCTCTTCACAGATGAAAGCAGGTTCACACTGAGCACGTGACAGACGTGACAGAGTCTGGAGACGCCATGGAGAACGTTCTGCTGCCTGCAACATCCTCCAGCATGACCGGTTTGGCATTGGGTCAGTAATGGTGTGGGGTGGCATTTCTTTGGAGGGCCGCACAGCCCTCCATGTGCTCGCCAGAGGTAGCCTGACTGCCATTAGGTACCGAGATGAGATCCTCAGACCCCTTGTGAGACCATATGCTGGTGCGGTTGGCCCTGGGTTCCTCCTAATGCAAGACAATGCTAGACCTCATGTGGCTGGAGTGTGTCAGCAGTTCCTGCAAGACGAAGGCATTGATGCTATGGACTGGCCCGCCCGTTCCCCAGACCTGAATCCAATTGAGCACATCTGGGACATCAAGTCTCGCTCTATCCACCAACGTCACGTTGCACCACAGACTGTCCAGGAGTTGGCAGATGCTTTAGTCCAGGTCTGGGAGGAGATCCCTCAGGAGACCGTCCGCCACCTCATCAGAAGCATGCACAGGCGTTGTAGGGAGGTCATACAGGCACGTGGAGGCCACACACACTACTGAGCCTCATTTTGACTTGTTTTAAGGACATTACATCAAAGTTGGATCAGCCTGTAGTGTGTTTTTCCACTTTAATTTTGAGTGTGACTCCAAATCCAGACCTCCATGGATTGAAAAATTTGATTTCCATTTTTTAATTTTTGTGTGATTTGTTGTCAGCACATTCAACTATGTAAAGAACAAAGTATTTCAGAAGAATATTTAATTAATTCAGATCTAGGATTTGTTATTTTTGTGTTCCCTTTATTTTTTTGAGCAGTGCTTTTGAGCACTAAAATGGCTATAAAAATGTCATGGAAAGGGCTAGAGGGCTGCAAATGTCATCAAAATGTGGTTAAGAGCATGGCAAGTGAACACAAACAAATGTGGATAGGGAAATGACTTTAAATAACATAAAATACATAAAAATAAAAAATAATAATCTTGATCTAGGAGGACCAGTTCCATATGGAGTAGGAGGTTGAGGAGGCGGTGGATGTGGCGGTGTATGTGGAAGTGGCGTGGAGGAGGAGGAGGCCTGCTTTTTGTTTTCATTTATTTTATTTTTTTAAATTAGGGTACACCCCAAACCATTGGGAAATATAACCCTCCAGTCATGCTAAACACATGTTCAGACAATACACCGGCTGCAGGGCAGGCCAGCACCTCCCAGGCGTAAAGGGCAAGCTCAGGCCATGTGCCCAATTTGGAGACCCAGAAGTTGCAGGGGCTGACCCCTGGCAGTTAGTTCGTGTAAGCGTGTGCATACTTACTGCCCCACCATGTCGCACGTCCCCGTGATGTTCACGATCCAATTTGATATCTGCTCTATCAACTTTCGATGTTCTTTTATGCGCCTAGCATGGTGATCACGGGTGGCGGGGAATCAGGGTTCCAGGCCGGAGAGGGAGCGCGAGAAAGAGAGGCCAAATTTAAGGGAGATAAATTTATTTTAAAAAATGTGGGCCAAAAGAGTCAAGCGGAATTGTGGGAAAAGCTATTGAGGCACAAATGTTGTCCAAAAAACTATAGCGGAAATGTGGGACAAAGTATTGAAGCTTAAATGTGGTACAACTTGTTTAAGCATTGAATCAAAGGAGGGGGCGCGCATCAATTAAAGAAACATTTCAGAAATTTTATTCCCTGTCACCTATGCAGAGCAGGGGTTTATTCACGTCTAAAATTGTATAATGTCAACCCAAGAATGTAACAGAAAAATTACAGAAATTAATTAACCTGTCTACTTGGTAGAGCAGGGGTCTATGACAGAAAACAATTGTTTAATGTCACCCGAAAATGTAATATATAAATTATTAAAATTTATTAAGCTGTCAACTAGGTAGAGGAGGGGTATATTACACCCAAAAATTGGTGAATTTGACCATAAAATGTAACTGACAAATGTTATTTTTTTTTTACCGGTCTAATAGGTATAGCAGTGGTACATCACACCAAAAAATTTCTGAATTTCACCAGAAAATGTAAATGCCAATTTTTTTATTTTTTTTACCGGTCTACTAGGTATAGCAGTGGTACGATAGACCCAAAAATTGGTGAATTTCACCCGAAAATGTTAATGACAATTTATTTATTTTTTAACCGGCCTACTAGGTATAGCAGTGGTACTATACACCCAAATATTGGTGAATTTCACCAGAAAATGTCAATGAAAAAGTAGTGAAATGATATAAAATAAAACACGTACAAAAAAAAATTATTTGATTTATGGGGTGGAGTTCCATATGGAGTAGGAGTTTGAGGAGGCGGTGGACGTAGCGGTGTAGGTGGAAGCGGCGGTGGAGGAGGACGAGATAGCCAACACAGGTTTTTGGTTTTAATTTAATTTTGTAAAATTAAGGTACACTCCAAAAGAGTGTGAAATATCCAAAATACAAACATGAGCAATTGCGCTGCAGTATAACAATGGCTGCTTAGTGCCGGTATACATGTCTATTCCTCACAAGGTTCGGACAAGTCCTGTGGGATCCATGCCTGGTTCATTTTAATAAATGTGAGCTTGTCCACATTGGCTGTGGACAGGCGGCTGCGCTTGTCTGTGATGATGCCCCCTGCCGTGCTAAACACACGTTCAGATAATACACTGGCTGCAGGGCAGGCCAGCACCTCCAAGGCGTAAAGGGCAAGCTCAGGCCATGTGCCCAATTTGGAGACCCAGAAGTTGAAGGGGGCAAACCCGTCATTCAGTACGTTTAGGCGTGTGCACACATACTGCTCCACCATGTTGGTGAAATGCTGCCTCCTCCTAAGACATTCCATATCAGCTGGTGGTGCTGGTTGCTGTGGCGTGCTGACAAAGCTTTTCCACATTTCGGCCATGCTAACCCTGCCTTCTGAGGTGCTGGCAGTGCCCCAGCTGCGTTGGCGACCTCTTCCTCATCCTCTGCCTTCGCCTTGTGCTTCCACTGTGCCCCCACTGTCAGGTGGGAATGCCACCAGCACAGTGGCGTAACTACCAGGGAAGCAGGGGAAGCAGCTGCTTCGGGGCCCGGGCTGACAAGGGGCCCGGAGCAGTAGTAAACAGTCAGACTGGCCACACCCCCTCTACACTCACTTCACTGCTTCTTTAGAACGTCCTCGGAGCAGAGCAGGGAGCTAAGCCCCGCCCATCAGCACGGACCATTAATAGAGGAGCCTGGCTGCTTAATAGTGCAGCCAGGGCTCAGTACAGTGTGCTACAGGGAGATCCTGTCTCCCCTCCCTCTCCTAACTATTAGTACAGCCCAGCTTCTGCTACAGAGACTGCTCTGTAGTCGGCAGTAACAGGAGGGAGAGGGGAGACAGGAAGTGCTGCAGAAAGAAGATGCTGTGCCTGTCACTATCAGGAGCCCATACATTCCAGGCTTATCCCTGCCAACCCTAGCTGTCCTGCAGCATCTCATGTACCCCCCCCCCCCCCCCAACTGCATTTATCTGCTGTCCTTTGCCCCCCTCCCAGCTGCATTCATCTGCTGTCCTTTCAGAAGCCCCCCCCCCCCAGTCCTGGGCCCCCTACTTATCTGATGCCCTGCCCTCTAGGCCCCTTTCCATCTGATGCCACACTCCTCTGGGCGCCCATGTGCAGCTTGGGGACACCAGTATGAGGCCAGAATGGGGACTGGAAGATCACGGAGCGGCGGGGAGAAGGCGAGTATGGTTTTTTCAACAACTGTACAATGCACCGCTAGTTCACATCACATTTTTGTCCCACATTTAAGGCTACTTTCACACTAGCGTTCGGAGTGGATCCGTCTGATGTTTCATCAGACGGATCCGCTCCTATAATGCAGACGTTTGCATCCGTTCAGAACGGATCCGTCTGCATTATAACTTAGAAAAATTTCTAAGTGTGAAAGTAGCCTGAACGGATCCGTCCAGACTTTACATTGAAAGTCAATGGGGAACGGATCCGTTTGAAAATTGAGCCATATAGTGTCATCTTCAAGCGGATCCGTCCCCATTGACTTACATTGTAAGTCTGGACGGATCCGCACGGCCAGGCGGACACCCGAACGCTGCAAGCTGCGTTCAGGTGTCCGCCTGTTGAGCGGAGGCTGAACACTGGCAGACTGATGCATTCTGAGCGGATCTGCGTCCACTCAGAATGCATTGGGGCAGTACGGATGCGTTCTGGGCCGCTTGTGAGCCCCTTCAAACGGAGCTCACAAGCGGAGCCCTGAACGCTAGTGTGAAAGTAGCCTTAGGCTGGGTTCACATCACGTTTTTCCCATCCGTTTAATATATACAAAAAAATGTATCCGGATGCCTCATACTGATGCCATGACAGTGACATCCGTTCACCATAGAGTTTCATTGCAAAAAAAAAAAAGTATCTATTTTTTTTACCGGATTGTGCAGGATACAAGAACGTGGAGTACTGCGTTTTTGTATCGTGTACGTCATAGTCCAGTAAAAACACATGTATGTTAAAGAATCAAATGCCACTGTATGACGCCTGCCTGCCCGTCTAAAAATTTGCTGTGGAGCCCAGTCATTTCTAGCTACTCCACTGGTTACCAGGGGCTCAGACCATGGGGACAGACTACAGTCGGTGTCAGCCCTGCAGCAATACATAGAATGGGCGCCTATCCTACAGCAGGGGTCATACTGTGCTGTATGTCAGTGTAGGGTGATGTCATGTTCACCTCTCCGGGTATATTACCCAGGAAAGCACAATTCTGCAAAAAGGACATGTTCTATCTTTTGGTGGAACGGAAGTGCGGAATGGAACCCCACGGAAGCACTGCGTAGTGCTTATGTAGTGTTCCGTTCCGTGATTCCGTTTCGCACCCTTCCGCATCTCCGGATTTGCGGACCCATTGAAGTGAATGGGTCCACATCCGTGATGCGGAATGCACACGGAAGGGTGCCCATTTATTGCTGATCCGCATATGCGGTCCGCAATACGGGAATGGCTGGCCCCTATCACATGAACGATACGGGTTGGCTCCAGATGCGTTCAGGGTGCATTCAGTGAAACTCGCACCTTTTTTCAAGCAAGTTCAGTCAGTTTTGTCTACGATTGCGTTCAGTTTTTTCTGCGCAGGTGCAATGCGTTTTGATGCGTTTTTCACGTGATAAAAAACTAAAAGTTTACAAACAACTAGGGATCGACCGATATTGATTTTTTAGGGCCGATACCGATACCGATAATTTGTGAACTTTCAGGCCGATAGCCGATAATTTATACCGATATTCTGGGAATTTTCATTTTTGAGAAAAAAAAAAATTCCTACACAAATCTGCTGAAAATTAATATGTTTATTGTTAATGTGTATTTTTTTTGTTTATTGTTAATGTGTATTTTTTTTGTTTATTGTTAATGTGTATTTTTTTTTTTTAAATCTTTTTCATTTATACTTAATATTTTTGTGTTTTTTTTTTTACTAACTTTTAACCCCCTTAGGGACTAGAACCCTTGTCCCATTCACCCTGACAGATCTCTATCAGGGTGAATAGGATCTCACACTGTCCCTGCTGCTCTGTGCTTTGTGCACACAGCAGCATGGAGCTGAACATGGCAGCCAGGGCTTCAATAGCGTCCTGGCTGCCATGGCAACCGATCGGAGCCCCAGGCTTACACTGCTGGGGCTCCGATCGGAGGAGCAGGGGAGAGGGGATCCTGTGGCCACTGCCACCAATGATTAATACTGGGTGGGGGGGGGGGCGCACTGCGCCACCAATGTTTTTACTATTGGCCGGGATTGGGATGGGGGTGGGGGGCGCACTGCGCCACCAATGATTAATACTGGGGGGCTTGGGGGGGCGCACTGCGCCACCAATGAAGATAAGTCTATCGATCATTCATATACAGGAGGCGGGAGCTGGCTGCAGAATCACATAGCCGGCTCCCGACCTCTATCAGCGGTAGCTGCGATCCGCGGCACCTGAGGAGTTAACTACCGCGGACCGCAGCTATTGCTCATAGAGGTCGGGAGCCGGCTATGTGATTCTGCAGCCAGCTCCCGCCTCCTGTATATGAATGAATGAAAGGCTTATCTTCATTGGTGGCGCAGCGGCCACAGCCCCTCCCCTCCTCTTGTGTTCTATCCCCTCATTGGCGGCAGCGGCAGCAGCAGCACAGGGGGAGGAGACACTGCTTCCTTCTCCCCTGTGCTGCGGAGGGAACACAGAGAGCGCTGAGAGCAGCGCGATCTGTGTTCCCCATACGTTATCGGTATATCGGCAAAATAGATGCCGATACCGATAACGTTCAAAATCCTCAATATCGGCCGATAATATCGGCCAAACCGATAATCGGTCGATCCCTACAAACAACATCTCCTAGCAACCTGGTGGTGAGCGTGGTGACGTCGGCGCAGGTCCTGCTGAATGAAGATAGAAGATTTCTATCTTCATTCAGCAGAACCTGCTCCGACGTCACCACGCTCACCATGGAGGTGGATGAGGTGAATAATTAAATATTTTATTATTTTTTAACCCCCTCAAGCCACATGTTACTTAGCATTCTGTATTAAGAATGCTATTATTTTCCCTTATAACCATGTTATAAGGGAAAATATAAAAGTTTGGGTCCCTATCATCTCCTAGCAACCATCCGTGAAAATCGCATTGCATCCGCAATGCTTGCGGATGCAATGCGATTTTCAAGCAGCCCCATTCACTTCTGTGGGGCCTGCGCTACGTGAAAAACGCAGAATATAGAGCATGCTGCGATTTTTACGCAACGCACAACTGATGCATGAAAATCACTGATCATGTACACAGCCCCATTGAAGTGAATGTGTCCGGATTCAGTGCGGGTGCAATACGTTCACATCACGCATTGCACCCGTGCCGAAAAGTCGCCCGTGTCAAAGGGGCCTAAGACTTTGACACGGCCCCCACAACAGTATGATAGAATGACACTAGATGACAGATAGAGTGTGTGTGTGTATGTGTATAATATATATAATAGGAAAAGGATGGCGTGGCAGCCTGGTCTGGTCTAGATCGTGCCAAAGGAGCGGGGTTTACATGGGGGGGGGGCCTATACAAAAATTTGCTGTGGGTCACCTCTAGTTACGCCCCTGCACCAGCAGCGCGTCTACCAGCGTGCATCTTACGCTCCAGTGACGGGATTAAGGACAGTACGTTGTCCTTGTAGCTGGGATCCAGCAGAGTGGCCACCTAGTAATCAGCACAAGTTAGAATGTGGGCAACTCGGCGGTCGTTGCGGAGACACTGCAGCATGTAATCGCTCATGTGTGCCAGGCTGCCCAGAGGCGACGAAAAGCTGTCCACTGTGGGAGGTGTATCGTCTGTGTTCTCTGTATCCCCCCATCCACGCACCAGTGATGGCCATGAGCTGGTCTGGGTGCCACCCTGCTGTGAACATGGTTCCTCCTCCTCCATCTCCTCCTCCTCATCCTCCACCTCGTCATCCTCCAGAGCTGCTGCTCGCACAGTCTGCCCAGCATGTGCAAGGTGGAGTTCCACCTTGTGGGCACGTCGCATATGAGGCGGTGATCGGGAAGGCCGAAGTTATGCTGCGGCGGTGACAGGCGAGCAGCAGCAGGGTGAGAACGCCGAAAGCGCGCACAGACGGCCTGCACTTTATGCAGCAGCTCTGACATATCGGGGTAATTTTTAAGGAATGTCTGCACCATCAAATTCAGCACATGCGCCAGGCAAGGGATGTGCGTCAAACTGGCTAGTCCCAGAGCTGCTACGAGATTTCGTCCATTATCGCACACCACCAGGCCGGGCTTGAGGCTGACTGGCACAAACCACTCATGGGTCTGTTGTTCAATGCCCGTCCACAGCTCCTGCACGGTGTGGGGTTTGTCCCCCAAACAGATACGTTTTAAAACTGCCTGCTGTCGTTTACCCCTGGCTGTGATGAAGTTGGTGGTGAAGGTGTTACGCTGACCGGATGAGGAGCTGGTAGAGGATGAGGAAACAGAGTAGGAGGAGGAAGCAACAGGAGGCAAACTGAAGCGCCCTGCAATCCTCGGTGGTGGAAGGACCTGCCTGGCCAAACTGTTATCCGGCTCAGGCCCTGTCTAGAGGACAGCCGCTCTGCTTTTGCACCCTGCTCCCTCTTCTGCTGTGCTGGTGGCGCTGTGCGACCACCGCCTCTTCCTCCGAACTACATAGGTCACTCGCATGACCTTGATTACAGGTGGGGTCGAGGACCTCATCGTCCTCCACATCATCTTCCACCCAGTCTTTACCTCTGCCTTCCTTGTCGGTCTGCACACTTTCGAAAGCCCCAGCAGTTGGCACCTGTGTTTCGTCATCATCCAAGACGTGCTGCGATGGTCCTCCCATGTACTCATCTTGAAAAATAAGTGGTTGGGCATCGGTGCACTCACTCTCTTCCACTTCTGGGGCAGGGCTAGGTGGATGGCCCTGGGAAATCCTGTTAACAGAGTCATCAAAAAGCAGAAGATACTGATGCATGACTTGGGGCTCAAACTGCTTGGCTGATTTGCAAGGGGGTGAGGTGAAAGACTGATGGACATCGGCTGCAGGTGCCAACTGTGGTCTTTCAGCAGGAGACGGGGTTGGAGACAATGTGAAGGAACTGGATCCACTGTCAGCAACCCAATCTACTATCGCCTGTACTTGTTCAGGCCTCACCATTCGTACAGCCGCATTAGGCCCGACCAAATACTGCTGCAGGTTCTGTCGCCTACTCGCAACTGAGGAAGGGGTTTCACTTGTGCGTGTAGCTGGCACAGATCAACCACATCCTCTCCCTGCAACAGGAGCTTCACCAGCAGCACCACGACCTGGGCCACGTCCCTTATTTGACGCTATCCTCATATATTTAGGATCTTGCCCTAAATGGGTGTTTCATTAATAGTAGAATAGAACGACAGTATGTAAAGGGTGTATCTCACACGGCCTGAATCAAACTAGGCCTCAATTAAGTATTTATTTTCCCAAAATGGCTGTATTTCAAATGGCTGTATTTCAAATGCCTGAATCAAACCCCTGTATGTAGAGGAGGTATCTCACAGGTCCTGAACCAGTGTAGGCCTAAATTAAATATTTCTTTGCACAAAATGGATGTATTTCAAATGGCTGTATTTCAAATGGCTGTATTTCAAATTCCTGAATCAAACCCCTGTATGTAGAGGGGGTATCTCACAGGGCCTGAACCACTGTAGGCCTAAATTAAATATTTCTTTGCACAAAATGGCTGTATTTCAAATGGCTGTATTTCAAATGCCTGAATCAAACCCCTGTATGTAGAGGGTGTATCTCACACGGTCTGAACCAGTGTAGGCCTGAATTCAATATTGGTGCACCAAATGACAGTATTTTAAATGCCTGAATCAAACTCCTGTATGTAGAGGGAGTATCTCACAGGGCAGCAACCAGTGTAGGCCTAAATTATTATTTTTTTTTACCAAAATGGCTGTATTTCAAGTGGCTTTATTTCAAATGCCTGAATCAAACCCCTGTATGTAGAGGGTGTATCTCACATGGCCTGAACTAGTGTAAGCCTGAATTCAATATTGGTGCACCAAATGGCGGTATTTAAAATCTCTGAATGTAACCCAAATGTAATAAGGGTGTATCTCACAATGACATCTGCATCAAAGGCTGCCAACTACATTTTTTGTGCCCAAACGAGTGTTTGTTTAACAACTGAATTTGACAGCAGTATATAAGCCTGTAATTTCAAATGTGCTGATGCTGCAAGGCCTGAAAATAGTGTTTTTTGTCAAAAAAAAGTGTGTTTTTAAAAACCAGGAAATGATGGGTGTATTTCTAGCTTAAATTGCACACTGACTAATCAAGATGTTGTAGATTACCAAAAAGGTGTTTTTTTGGTAACAGAATATGAAAACTGTATATATTAAACTTGAATTTAACACTTGCAGATCTGGAAAATACTGTTTTTTGAAAAAAAAATTGTGTTTTTCAAACCCAAGAAAATGATAGGTGTATTTCTAGCTTAAATTGCACACTGACTAATCAAGATGTTGTAGTTTTCAAAAAAAAATGTTGATTTGCAATGTCCCAAAAGCTCAGATGCA